>NW_027193036.1:0-114000 GCF_949987515.2 Delphinus delphis
CGTAGGGCACTTCCACTTATGGTCCTATACCTTAGGGAAATTAAAATCAAAAAGACACAGCCACCCCAAAGTTTGGGACGCCTCCGTTTACAAGAACCTCGTTTACCGTACAAGTTCAATATCACAGAAAGTGAAAAATGGATAAAGAACTTGTGGTACTTACGTACAATGCAGTATCACTCAGCAATGAAATCTATGTCATCAGGCCCGTAGCAGCATAATGAGTGGATTCAGGTACGATGATTCTAACTGAAATAAGTCACACAGAAAAAGAAACATCATAAGATATCACTAATACACGGAATGTAAACTTGGCTACACAGGAACTGCATTCCAAAACAGAACAGGGTCTCAAATTTAGAAAACCAACTTATGCTTGCTTAAGGGGAAAGGTGAGTTGGGGTGCTGCATAAAACCAGAGATTGAAATGAGCACAGATAAAGTTCCTTAAGCCAAATATGGAATAGACAAGAGCTACTCCTTGCTCAACGAAATGGACTCAACACCGCATATTAAACGCCTAAGAATGTACCTGACTAGTAAGTATCTTAAAACCTATGGATTGCTATGTCTCCGAAAGAGAATCAAGCATGTGTACAGGGGCATAAACGCAGCAGTGATAGGATTGGAGAGGTTCGGTGAGCAAATGAAGACCCTTTGAAGTCATATTGCATGGTACCCATTCCACGGGTTTCAACTACCGAGGTTTTAGGTATTCTTCCTTCAGCTAAAATATGCATGTGGAACCCAGAGTATGATCAACCATGTGATCGGGAGACGTGTTCAAATATGTCTCAGTTTTCCTCCCCTGGTACTCGGGTGCAACATTCCAGACGCTTTACTAACACTCTCCCCACTTGGAGAGTCAGTCCCTTTAACCTCCTGTTTGGCCCAGTTTGCAATTTCTGCGGAAGATGAACAGGAATAGCGAGAACCAATGAGAGGCTAGCTGGAGGTGTCTGGACGGGCAAATTTAACTCTCATTTCCCACCAGGAAGAGGAATTAACCAAAGGCTCAGCATGCCGGGCCGGAACCAGATTAGGGCCTGAAGCCATCCTGCGGTGTTGCGGCCAGGTCACAAGAAAGCGAGTTGAAGAAAGGAGCTCAGGGGCACTGTAATTCACAAACCTGCAGAGTTATAAATGACAGCTATCGTCCAAAAATAGACTGAAGTAAGGCTGCCTAGAGGACTTGAAAGCGGGGCAGAATTGCAGGAAACCGATTTCAGGAGGTAGACTGGAATTGCATTGAAAGCATAGGAAAAGAGGCAGAACGTCCACAATGATGCACTTGGCCAAAAAGGGCGTATGCGTTTTTTCCTGAATATATTCAGGAAAAAACGCATACGCCCTTTTTGGCCAACCAAGCAAGCTTGCAAAGAAATCTGCAGTACAATGAAGTCTCACTTCCCCCCGGTCAAAAGGGCCATCTGAAAAAAGTATAAAATCCAGAAAGGCAGGACAGGCCATGGAGAACTGGGAGCCTTGTTATGCTGATGGGCGGGATGTAAATTGCCAACAGACACTCAGGAGAAGTGTATGGTGTTTCCTGAAACATCTAAAAAACAAAGCAACAGAGCCTAGGGCACTGCCACTTATGGTCCTATAGCTTAGGGAAATTAAAATCAAAAAGACACAGCCACCCCAAAGTTTGGGACGCCTCTGTTTACAAGAACCTCGTTTACAGTACAAGTTCAACATCGCAGAAAGTGAAAAATGGATAAAGAAGTTGTGGTATTTACTTACAAAGCAATATCACTCAGCAATGAAATCTGTGTCATCAGGCCCTTAGCAGCACAATGAGTGGATTCAGGTATGATGATTCTAACTGAAGTAAGTCACACAGAAAAAGAAACATCATAAGATATCAGTAATACACGGAATGTAAACTTGGCTACACAGGAACTGAATTACAGAACAGAACAGGGTCTCAAATTTAGAAAACCAACTTATGCTTGCTTAAGGGTAAAGGTGAGTTGGGGTGCTGCATAAAACCAGAGATTGAAATGAGCACAGATAAAGTTACTTAAGCCAAATATGGAATAGACATGAGCTACTCCTTGCTCAACGAAATGGACTCAACACTGCATATTAAACGCCTAAGAATGTACCTGACTAGTAAGTATCTTAAAACCTATGGATTGCTATGTCTCCGAAAGAGAATCAAGCATGTGTACAGGGGCATGAACGCAGCAGTGATAGGATTGGAGAGGTTCGGTGAGCAAATGAAGACCCTTTGAAGTCATATTGCATGGTACCCATTACACGGGTCTCAACTATCCAGGTTTAAGGTATTCTTCCTTCAGCTAAAACATGCATGTGGAACCCCGCGTATGATCAACCGTGTGAACGGGAGACGTGTTCAAATATGTCTCAGTTTTCCTCCCCTGGTACTCGGGTGCAACATTCCAGACGCTTTACTAAGACTCTCCCGACTTGTAGAGTCAGCGCCTTTAACCTCCTGTTTGGCCCAGTTTGCAATTTCTGCGGAAGATGAACAGGAATAGGGAGAACCAATGAGAGACTAGCTGGAGGTGTCCGGACGGGCAAATTTAACTCTCATTTCCCACCAGGAAGAGGAAATAACCAAAGGCTCAGCGTGCCGTGCCGGAACCAGATTAGGGCCTGAAGCCATCCTGCGGTGTTGCGGCCAGCTCAAAAGAAAGCGAGTTGAAGAAAGGAGCTCAGGGTCTCTGTAATTCACAAACCTGCATAGTTATAAATGACAGCTATCGTCCAAAAATATACTGAAGTAAGGCTGCCAAGAGGACTTGAAAGCGGGGCAGAATTGCAGGATACCGATTTCAGGAGGTAGACTGGAATTGCATTGAAAGCATAGGAAAAGAGGCAGAACGTCCACAATGATGCACTGTGCCAAAAGGGCGTATGCGTTTTTTCCTGAATATATTCAGGAAAAAACGCATACGCCCTTTTTGGCCAACCAAGCAAGCTTGCAAAGGAAATCTGCACTACAATGAAGTCTCACTTCCCCCCGGTCAAAAGGGCCATCTGAAAAAAGTGTAAAACCCAGAAAGGCAGGACAGGCCATGGAGAACTGGGAGCCTTGTTATGCTGATGGACGGGATGTAAATTGCCAACAGACACTCGGGAGATGTGTATGGTGTTTCCTGAAACATCTAAAAAACAAAGCAACAGAGCCTAGGGCACTTCCACTTATGGTCCTATAGCTTAGGGAAATTAATATCAAAAAGACACAGCAACCCCAAAATTTGGGATGGCTCTTTTTACAGAAATCTCTTCTACGGCACAAGTTAAATATCCCAGAGAGCAAATAATGGATAAAGAAGTTGCGGTACTTCTGTACAACAGAATACCACTCAGCAATGAAATCTATGTCACCAGGCCCGTACCAGCATAATGAGTGCATTGAGGCACGATGATTCTAAGTGACATAAGTCACACAGAAAAAGAAACATCATAAGGTATCACTAATACACAGAATGTGAACTTGGCTACACATGAACTGAATTACAAAACAGAACAGGGTCTCAAGTTTAGAAAACCAACTTATGCCTGCTTAAGGGGGAAGGTGAGTTGGGGTGCTGCATAAAAGCAGAGTTTGAAATTAGCACAGATACCGTTCCATAAGCCAAATATGTAATAGACAAGAGCTACCCCTTGCTCAACGAAATGGATTCAACAATGAGGTATCACCTCACACCTGGTAGAATAGGCATCATTGAAAATCTACAAACAAAAAATGCTGGAAAGGGTGTGGAGAAAAGGAACCCTCTTCCACTATTGTTGGGAATATAAATTGATACAGTCATTATGGAGAACAATATGGAATTTCTTAAGAAACTAACAATAGAATTACCATAGGATACAGCAATCCCAGTACTGGACATATACCCAGACAAAACCATAAATCAAAAAGAGTCATTCACCGCAATGTTCATTGCATCACTATTTACAATATCGAGGTAATGGAAGCAACCTAAATGCCCACAGACAGACGAATGCATAAAGCTGTGGTACATATATAAAATGGAATATTACTCAGCCATGAAAAGGAATGAAATTGGGTCATTTGTAGAGACGTCGATGGATCTAGAGACTGTCATACAGAGTGAAGTAAGTCAGAAAGAGAAAAACAAATCTTGTATATTCATGCATATATGTGGAACCTAGAAAAACTGTACAGATTAACCATTTTGCAAGGCATAAATAGAGCAACAGATGTAGACAACAAACGTATGGACAACAAGGGGGGAAAGCTGTTGGGGGGGTGGTGGTGGGAGGAGTTGAGAGACTGGGATTGGCATGTATACATTTATATGTATAAAATAGATAACCAATAAGAACCTGCTGTATAAAAATATAAAATAAAATTCAAAATTAAAAAGAAGTAAAATTTAAAAAATAAAACAGAAAAAACAATTATTCCCTGCACATACATGTATTTATATGAATAAATTATTTCCATGCTTATATCTGTAAATACAAAAAAGAGGAATAAAATCTACCTTGAACCAAAAACGAAAAAGAGAAAAAAAAACACAGAACCCACCAGTTACACAGAGGAAAACCGTATCAGGGCACTTGCTCCAGTTGTAAACAATTCTGAAGTTGGTCAGTGGTGGGGAATCGTCTCCCATTCAGCCAGCAGCCCCCACGCAACAAGCGTCCTCATTGCAAAGCTGGGGCACCGTGCCGAGGCATCTGTGAGTAAACGTGAGCTGAGCCCCAGGCCAGTTGCTGCTGAACTATTCCCACCCGTCCCAGGTAAAACACCTGAATATATACAAGGACTTGAAAGCCTAGAGGAAGGGCCATAGAGCCACACGAGTGACAGCATGCCGGCCGACTTGGTGCCTGCAGGCCAGCCAGGATGGTCCTGGCCCTGGGTGCTCTTCTGGAAGATTTCCATTTCCCTGCCTGAGATACCCGTCCTGTCCCTGCCCCCACTGCTTTTTTCCTTCCTCACCTCTGCCCAGGGAGAAATTCCAGCAGCAGGTATGGGTGACACATCCTCTTCTTTAGCAGGTGGCAGCCTGGCAACTGCTGCAGAAAGTCCAGCAGAGCCCCACTCACACTGGGCCACCCACAAAGCCGTGGCCTCTCACTCCCTCCCACCAGCCCAGCCCCGAGACTGCTGACAGGGCAGAGAAAATGGCGTCAGGCACGGCTGCAGGGGCTCTTGCTGCCTGGAGTGGTATTTATATTGATCTCAACCCAGGCACACCTGGGGAGGGCTGGCCGGCACGGTAAGGCTGCCCAGGTCAGCAATCATCACCCCTCAGGGGCTCACAGTTGCAGAAAATGGAACTTGCTGAACCGGCCAGGTCCAAGGAACAGGTGTGGGCTCCTGAGAGTCAGGATAGACAAGGGGCTGCAGCTTTGGCTTGTTTTCTAATCATTTTATCTGGCCCATGAGTGGGAGACAACTTCAAGAAAACCCTCTCCTAATGAGAGGAACCCAGGAGTCAGGGAGAGGAGGGGTGGGTGGTGGTTGGAGACAGAGGCCTGGTGCCCCGGGTGCAGTGGAAGTCTCTGGAAGACCAGGTGGAGGGAGGCCTCACGGAGTGATGCCCAGGGTCACAGACCTGTCGCAGCTGCTGTTTGTTAGTTCAAGTCCTGCTCTGAGGTGCTCTGTGTCAGCTCTGAGCGACAGGTGAGCTGGGGGTGCTCTGCAATGAGGGCTATGTGCACGGTTCCTGTGTGCCCAGCCCTGCCACGGTACCTGCAAGGGTAGCTCTGTATCCTGGGAGGGGCCTGACCACGAGAGCCCCGTGGGCTGGGGTGGGGGTGGGGTACCTGCCCAGGTGAGCTCCATATTCTGGGATTGGTCTGACCACGAGAGCCCCATGGGCTGCTGGGGACCTGGTAAAGGATGTCAGGACAGTCAGTGAAGCCACCGAGGATATACCTCCAGTTGCTCCTAATTCCTACACCCTGCTGGTCATTCTACCAACCACCAGGACATGGTATTCTGTATTAGTCTTCAATGATGCCTTCTTTTGTATTCCATTAGTCCCAGAGTCACAAGAAATTTTGGCTTGTGAGTGGCAGGACTCAACATACAACTAAAACAATACTTCCGGGCCGTCTGGCCCCAAGGGTGCAAAAATTCCCACACCATCTTTGGGGAAAGCTTAGCTAAAGACCTAAAAGTTCTACCTCTGGAAAAGGAAACCCTCCTTCAATATGCAGACGACATTCTGATCACCAGCCCTACTAAGGAGGCCTCTGAACTACCAAGCCAATAAAGGATAGAAGTTGTCCAAGAAAAAGCTCAAATATCACAGACTGCGGTGACCTGCCTGGGCTTCATTCTCACAGAAGGTCAGAGAAGCCCATCCCAGGAAAGGGAAGAAACCATTTTCAGCCTTACCCCTTTCTAAAACTAGAAGACAGCTTAGGGGTTCCTGGGGAGGCCAGGGTTTGCTGCTTCTGGATCCCTAGCTACAGTCTACTAGCTGGGCCTCTATATGAAACACTGAAAGGAAAAGATGATGATCCTTTTGAATAGAATCCAGAAGTGGCCTTTCAAGAATGGAAAGAGCAGTCAATTCAGACCCTTGCCCTGGAACTCCCTAATTTAGCTAAACCCTTTGACCTTTACATTCCCGGTGAAAGGTGAATCGCCATTGGAGAATTAGTGCAAAAACTGGGACCACTTGAAATGGAACAATGCAAGAATGCCATCCAGGTAGGATAAACTACGGTCACTAAGGGGCTTGGCCCACTGCCACATCTGGCCAAGATACTGGCGGTATCTAAAAACCTGGAAATCAGCAGCCCAAAAGGCCACCTCCCTCCTAAGGGAAAAGGACCCCACGTGGTGATCCTAACCACCAACCATGCCCTGAAGTTGCAGGGTTCGCTCCGTGGGCACACCGACCTCGAGTGAGGAGGCCCTCCAACTCCAACATCCAGAGAGATAACCGGGGGCAACAGGGCACCATGACGACTCGTGTGAACATCACTTGACCTGGAGTTTCTCTCATAAAACAACAAGAGTGTGTCCCAAAAGAGTAGACTACTGCTTGCAGGACTTACTGCACCCAGAGGGGAGCTAATAATCTTGGCGGGGGAACAGTATACCACACTGTCACCATAGAAAAGCCGACAGACACCGTGATGATGGTGGCCAATAAGACCGGCTGGACTCCTGTTTACTTCAAAAGGCTGTTGACTCAGTAGCCATCATGGTCCTTGATCACCACTGACCCTGGACTGTCTGGGAGTTGAGCGGGCAGGGCTCTGACACCTGGTGCTGTTTGTACGTTAATTCAGGGGCCTAACTGAAGAAAGCGCAGACTACTGGTCAGAGCATCTAGGCTGGCAGAGACGGTCAGCCTAAGGTGGCCGAACAAATGTGGGGCGGGGTGAAACCGGCCCCCACAGCGTCTCTGCACATCTCTTTCCTGGACCCTTAAAGGTCATTAGAATCTATAACACTTCCAATGCTGGTGCTCAGGTGGACGAGCAGGGAGGCAGGGGTCCTGGGGACAATCAACGTCACCGGGAGGCTGCTGGGGAGAAGCTCTGACCCTCGCCCCAGGGTATGAGGGCTCCCAACTCAGCACTCAGTAGTTACAGAAGAAGGGTCTGCACCCTCAGCACTCCAAGAATGAGGAACGGGACAAAAGGCAGAGGAGGGGTTTGTCCCCAGCAAAGCCCATTAAAAATCCCTGGGAGATAAAAATAGAATCTGGGCAATAAAGTCAAGTCTAACCTTTTTTATCCTTTGTGCTTTGTCTAATTTCACGTGCTCCTAGGGTCCCGCATGCAGAGGTTCCACACCCGGCACTTCAGACCAGATTTCCTAGTGCAGAATGGCTGGGTCGACACCTCAGCTCCTGGGGCCCAGTGCAGACTCCACGATATAGAGCCTGAGCTACAGCCAACCCAGCCCTCGAGAGCTCCGCCGCCTCCCTCCCTCCCACTGACTCTGACAGGATCTCTACACAGCAGCCCAGCCCACAGCCCACGGGGTAGTGCATGCTCTCACCTTTCCATTCTCTGATCAAAATATAAAGTTTCCTTTGCTTGTGAACCAAACTCAGTCTCGATCTGTTGGCCCCAATGACACTGGGCAGGGGGACACTTGTTGGGGTCCACTCTGGAGGATCAGTAACAGAAATTGAGACTATTGTAACCTCAATGAACAGATGTGTGAGCCAAACTGTAGTTAACATAGAACAGTGTATAAGGCTCGGGTAAAATAAGATGTTTTTAACACTTCCATTTGATATTTCCATCACTTTTTATAAGCAAGTTCAGTGAAAAGGTTTGTCTTATTTGTCAGGTCAATATTAGAGAAACGAAGTGATTTCTTTCCAAGGATGTACAGCTAATAATCTTGGTTAAACCTTCAATCTTGTTTTAAATGCTTTTCCATTGAAAATGATACCTCTCTTTCAGCTCCCCCATTTCTGAGAAGTATAAAATCTTATAATTTATTATTACCAAAGGGGAAAGGTGGGAGGAGGGATAAATTAACAGTTTGGAATGAACACATACACACTGCTATGTATAAAATAGATCATCAACAAGGAACTACTGTATAGCACAGGGAACTACACTCAACATTTTGCAATAACCTATAAGGGGAAATAATCTGAAAAAGAATAGATATTTTTATTGACATCATCTATCAATGACAGTTAAAGTGTAGCCTAAGGGAAGCTGGTGGTGAGTGCTTCTGACCCTGAAGACTTCAATCATCTAAAGTTTGGACTCTGCCTACTTCCCAAGGCCCTTAATGAACATATGTGTAGCCGTAGCTTAAAAACTTCCCCAGTTTGGGTTTCGGGGAGACACTGATTTTGAAAAAGCCCTGGTGTTCTCCTTACATGAATGGGACTCTTCCTACTGCTAAAACATGTCTGTCACACCCAGAGGATGGTATACCGTCTGATCGGGAAGAGTTTGGAAAAGGCATCTCATCTCCTCATCTCCTGGTGCTCGGGTTCACCCCTCCAGCGTCTTTACTAACAGTCTCCCCACTTGGAGATGTCAGCACTGTCAACATCCTGTTGCGTACAGTTTGGAATTTGTCCAGAGGATGAAGCGGAAGGATGAGGAACAATGAGAGACAAGTCCTAGGTGTTCAGACAGGCACATGTCACTCTAATTTCCAATCAGGAAGACGAATTGACCAAAGGCTAGGGTTGCCCATGGAAACAGTATAGGGCTTGAGGAAATCCCGCTGCTTTGTGGCCAGTTCCCATAAACACGAGTTGAACAATGGAACTCAGGGGCAGTAAAATTCACAAAACTGCAGAGTTGAAAATATCCATCACTGAAAAATGTCTTGAGGAAAGTCAGAGAAAAGGACTTGTAAGCAAGGGAGAATGGCAGGAAAGGGATTTGAGGAGGTAGAAAGGACTCGCCATTAAGCACAAGAAAAGGAGCTGAACATTGCCAACATTGCAGTTGGCCAAAAAGGGTGTATGCATTCTTTTCTGTATATATTCAAGAAAAGGGCATACACTTTTTTAGCCAACCAAACAGGTGGGCACTGGAAGTCAATACTACAAAAGATATCACTTCGCATCAGTCAGAAGAGCCATCCTCATAAAGCGTAAACAACAGAAATGCAGGACAGGGCAACGAGAAGAGGGAGCCCTGTGAGACTTATAGTGGAAATGTATATTGCCAACGGCCATTCTGGAGAAGTGTATTGTGTTTACTAAAGCATCTAAAAAATGAGCTACAGAGCATAGGGCACTTGCACTCATGGGCGTATATCTTGGGAAAAACAAAAATCGAGAGGACACAGGCACCCCAATGTTTACCCCCTCTCTGTTTAAAAGATCCTCGACTAGGATATAACTTAAATGTCTCTGGAGGGAAAAAATGGATAGAGATGTGGTACTTAGGTAGAGTGGAATATTATTCAGCCTGGAAATCAATGAAATATGGCCAGTTGTAACGACTCCGGAGGAGTTACGTATGATCATTCTAAGTGACAGAATTCAAAAAGAAAAAGACACATATCATAAGATATCACTTAAAGGTGGAATCCAAAATGGCTACACATGAAATAAATTACAAAACAAAAACATAGTCAAATATGTAGAAAACACGCATAAGGCTGCTAAACGGGAAAGGTGGGGAGGGGTGAGGCATCATCCAGGAGGTTGAAATTAGCAAAGATACCATTCCAAATACCAAACTGATAATCAACAAGGCCTACACGGTAGCTAAAAGAACTGCACTCAGCACACTCAAGTCACCGGAAAAGAATATATATGACTGGTAAGAATCTGAAAAAGAATTTATTGATGTCTCTCTGTACGCGAATCAAGTGGATGTACAGCAGCAAGAAACAGAGCTTTGAAAATCAGCTGTAACCAATATAGTAATAAATTGAAAAAAATAAACGACAGAGAGACAGAGAAAACCTCTTACAACTTTTCCTCAGGGACGGTGATGCAACATGGATTGAACACATCTAGACCCACAGCAGGATGAGACATAAGGCTGGAAACTGTTTGCGCTAAGAGAAATGTGAGGTTGGGTGAGGAAATGCACACCCTTTAAAGTAATACTACCTGGTACCCATTCAATGGGTCCCAAATCTGCAGGTTCAAGGGATCTTCCTACAGCTAAAACATGCATGGAAAACCCAGAGGACTGTACACCATGTGATCGGGAGATGTGTCTAAAATGCACCTCATTTATCCTCTCCTGGTGCTCCTGTTCACCATTCCAGCCACACTACTTAGAATCTCCCCACTTGGAGAATCAGCACATTTCAACTTCTGTTTCACACATTTTGCAAATTGTGAGGAGGATGAACGGGAAGAGGGGGAACCAATGAGAGAAGAGTTGTAGGGGTTTGGACGGGCACATATCACTCTAATTTCCCATTAAGAATAAGAATTAAAGAAAGGCTCAGCCTGCCTCGCCGGAGCCAAAATAGGGCCTGAAGCAATCCTGCGGGTTTGAGGCCAGCTCACAAAAGAGCAACTTAAAAAATGGAGCTCAGGGTCACTGCAATTCACAAACCTGCAGAGTTATAAATGAAAACTAACGTCCAAAAATATGTTGAGGTAAGGCAAAGAAGAGGATCTGAATGCAAGACAGAATTGCAAGAAACAGATTTCAAGAGATAGATTGGACTCGTCTTTAACGCACATGAAAAGCGGCAGAATTTCGACAATGATGCAGTTGGCCCAAAAGGGCGTATGCGTTTTTTCCTGATTATATCCAGGAAAAAACGCATACGCACTTTATGGGCAACGAAGCAAGCAAGCAATGCAAATGTGCACAACAAAGAAGTCTCACTTCCCACCGGTCAAAAGGGCCATCCTAAAAAATTGTAAAAACCAGAAATGCAGGACAGGCCATGGAGAACAGGGAGCCTTTATACGCTGATGGGCAGTGTGTGAACTGCCAAGAGCCACTCTGGAGAAGTGTATGGTGGTTCCTAAATCATCTAAAAAACAGAGCTACAGAGCATAGGACACTTCCAATCATGGGAGTATATCTAGGGAAGTCTAAAAATCAACAAGACACAAGCACACCACAGTTTAGGGCTACTCTGTTTACAAGAACCTCAACTTCAGTACACCTTAAATATCCCAGGAAAGAGAACAATGGATAAAGAAGATGTGGTACTTATGTACAATGGAATATCTCTTCACCATGAAATCAATGTAATAAGGCTAGTAGAAGGATAAAGAGTGGATTTAGGTCCGATAATACTACTTGAAATAAGTCAAACAGAAAAAGAAACATATCATAAGATATCACTTATAGAGGGAGGGTAAATATGGCTGCACAAGAAATGAATTACAGAACAGAACAGTGTCTCACATTTAGAAAACACACTTATGTCAGCTTAAGGGGAAAGGAGAGGTGGGGTGATGCATAAAACCAGAGTTTGAAATTAGCACAGATACCGTTCAATAAACCAAATAGGTATTAGACAAGATCTACACCTTGCTCAATGAACAGGCCTCAACACACCCTATACACCGCAGAGAAATATATCTGAGGAATAAGAATCTTAAAACCCATGTATTGATATATCTCCATAAGGGAATCAAGTGTGTGCAGAGCGGCACAAACACAGCAGTGAAAAGGAGCTAAACCCCATTATAGAAATAAATTTTAAAAACAAAACGCTGAAACAATGAAAGAGAGAAAAATTCTTACAAAATTCGCTCAGGGGCTGTGATGCAACCTGGATTGACCACATATAAACCCACAGCTGGATAAGACATAAGGCTGGACACTTGGGGCTGACAGGATTGGTGAGCTTTGGTGAGCAACTGCCGAAAGTTTAATGCAATACTTCATGCTACTCAGTCCAAGGGTCCCAACACTCCAGGTTGAAGGGAATCTTCCTACAGCTAAACCATGCTTGGGAAACCCAGCGACTGGTATACCATATGATCGGGAAAGGTTTCTAAAACGCACCTCATTTTTCCTCTCCTGGGGCTCCGGATCGACATTCCAGCCGCTTTACTAACAACATCCCCACATGGAGTCAATGCCTTTAAGTTCTGGTATCGCACAGTCTGCAGTTAGTGCAGAGGATGAATGGGAATAGGGGGAACCAGTGAGAAACTAGCTGTAGCGGTTTCAATGGGCACACGTCACTCTAATATCACATCAGTAAGAAGAATTAACCAAACGCACAGCAGGTGCCCCAGAAGAAAAATAGGGCTTCAAGGAATCCTGTGGTTATGGGGCAATACCACAAAAATAAGAGCTAAAAAATGGAGCTAAGGGCCACTGCAATTCAAAAACCTGCAGAGTTATAAAGGCCAACTATTTTTAAAAAATATATTGAGGTAAGGCTATGAAGAGGCATTGAAAGCAAGGCAGAATTGCAGGAAACCGATTTCAGGAGGTAGACTGGAATTGCATTGAAAGCATATGAAGAGAGTCAGAAACTCGACAATGATGCACTTGGCCAAAAAGGGCGTATGTGTTTTTTCCTGAATATATTCAGGAAAAAACGCATACGCACTTTTTGGCCAACCAAGCAAGCTTGCAAAGGAAATCTGCACTACAATGAAGTCTCACTTCCACCCGGTCAAAAGGGCCATCTGAAAAAAGTGTAAAATCCATAAAGGCACGACAGGCCATGGAGAACTGGGAGCCTTCTTATGCTGATGGGCGGGATGTAAATTGCCAACAGCCACTCTGGAGAAGTGTATGGTGTTTCCTGAAACATCTAAAAAACAAAGCAACAGAACCTAGGGCACTTCCACTTATGGTCCTATAGCTTAGGGAAATTAAAATCAAAAAGACACAGCCACCCCAAAGTTTGGGACGGCTCTGTTTACAAGAACCTCGTTTACAGTACAAGTTCAATATCGCAGAAAGTGAAAAATGGATAAAGAACTTGTGGTACTTACGTACAATGCAATATCACTCAGCAATGAAATCTATGTCATCAGGCCCGTAGCAGCATAATGAGTGGATTCAGGTATGATGATTCGAACTGAAATAAGTCACACAGAAAAGAAACATCATAAGGTATCACTAATACACAGAATGTGAACTTGGCTACACATGAACTGAATTACAAAACAGAACAGTGTCTCAAGTTTAGAAAACCAACTTATGCTTGCTTAAGGGGGAAGGTGAGTTGGGGTGCTGCATAAAACCAGAGATTGAAATGAGCACAGATAAAGTTCCTTAAGCCAAATATGGAATAGACAAGAGCTACTCCTTGCTCAACGAAATGGACTCAACACCCCATATTAAACGCCTAAGAATGTACCTGACTAGTAAGTATCTTAAAACCTATGGATTGCTATGTCTCCGAAAGAGAATCAAGCGTGTGTACAGGGGCATAAACGCAGCAGTGATAGGATTGGAGAGGTTCGGTGAGCAAATGAAGACCCTTTGAAGTCATATTGCATGGTACCCATTACACGGGTCTCAACTCTCCAGGTTTAAGGTATTCTTCCTTCAGCTAAAACATGCATGTGGAACCCAGGGTATGATCAACCGTGTGAACGGGAGACATGTTCAAATATGTCTCAGTTTTCCTCCCCTGGTACTCGGGTGCAACATTCCAGACGCTTTACTAACACTCTCGCCACTTGGAGAGTCAGCACCTTTAACCTCCTGTTTGGCCCCGTTTGCAAATTCTGCGGAAGATGAACAGGAATAGGGAGAACCAATGAGAGACTAGCTGGAGGTGTCTGGACGGGCAAATTTAACTCTCATTTCCCACCAGAAAGAGGAAATAAACAAAGGCTCAGCATGCCGTGCCGGAACCAGATTAGGGCCTGAAGCCATCCAGCGGTGTTGCAGCCAGCTCACAAGAAAACGAGTTGAAGAAAGGAGCTCAGGGGCACTGTAACTCACAAACCTGCAGAGTTATAAATGACAGCTATCGTCCAAAAATAGACTGAAGTAAGGCTGCCAAGAGGACTTGAAAGCGGGGCAGAATTGCAGGAAACCGATTTCAGGAGGTAGACTGGAATTGCATTGAAAGCATAGGAAAAGAGGCAGAACGTCCACAATGATGCACTTGGCCAAAAAGGGCGTATGCGTTTTTTCCTGAATATATTCAGGAAAAAACGCATACGCCCTTTTTGGCCAACCAAGCAAGCTTGCAAAGGAAATCTGCACTACAAGGAAGTCTCACTTCCCCCCGGTCAAAAGGGCCATCTGAAAAAAGTGTAAAATCCAGAAAGGCAGGACAGGCCATGGAGAACTGGGAGCCTTGTTTTGCTGATGGGCGGGATGTAAATTGCCAACAGACACTCGGGAGAAGTGTATGGTGTTTCCTGAAACATCGAAAAACAAAGCAACAGAGCCTAGGGCACTTCCACTTATGGTCCTATAGCTTAGGGAAATTAAAATCAAAAAGACACAGCCACCCCAAAGTTTGGGACGGCTCTGTTTACAAGAACCTCGTTTACAGTACAAGTTCAACATCGCAGAAAGTGAAAAATGGATAAAGAAGTTGTGGTATTTACTTACAAAGCAATATCACTCAGCAATGAAATCTATGTCATCAGGCCCTTAGCAGCACAATGAGTGGATTCAGGTATGATGATTCTAACTGAAATAAGTCACACAGAAAAAGAAACATCATAAGTTATCAGTAATACACGGAATGTAAACTTCGCTACACAGGAACTGAATTACAGAACAGAACAGGGTCTCAAATTTAGAAAACCAACTTATGCTTGCTTAAGGGGAAAGGCGAGTTGGGGTGCTGCATAAAACCAGAGATTGAAATGAGCACAGATAAAGTTCCTTAAGCCAAATATGGAATAGACAAGAGCTAGTCCTTGCTCAACGAAATGGACTCAACACCGCATATTAAACGCCTAAGAATGTACCTGACTAGTAAGTATCTTAAAACCTATGGATTGCTATGTCTCTGAAAGAGAATCAAGCATGTGTACAGGGGCATAAACGCAGCAGTTAAAGGACTGGAGAGGTTCGTGAGCAAATGAAGACCCTTTGAAGTCATATTGCATGGTACCCATTCCACGGGTTTCAACTACCCAGGTTTAAGGTATTCTTCCTTCAGCTAAAACATACATGTGGAACCTAGAGTATGATCAACCATGTGATCGGGAGACGTGTTCAAATATGTCTCAGTTTTCGTACTCTGGTACTCGGGTGCAACATTCCAGACGCTTACTAACACTCTCCCCACTTGGAGAGTCAGTCCCTTTAACCTCCTGTTTGGCCCAGTTTGCAATTTCTGCGGAAGATGAACAGGAATAGCGAGAATCAATGAGAGACTACCTGGAGGTGTCTGGATGGGCAAATTTAACTCTCATTTCCCACCAGGAAGAGGAATTAACCAAAGGCTCAGCGTGCCGTGCCAGAACCAGATTAGGGGCTGAAGACATCCTGCGGTGTTGCGGCCAGGTCACAAGAAAGCGAGTTGAAGAAAGGAGCTCAGGGGCACTGTAATTCACAAACCTGCAGAGTTATAAATGACAGCTATCGTCCAAAAATAGACTGAAGTAAGGCTGCCAACAGGACTTGAAAGCCGGGCAGAATTGCAGGAAACCGATTTCAGGAGGTAGACTAGAATTGCATTGAAAACATAGGAAAAGAGGCAGAACGTCCACAATGATGCACTTGGCCAAAAAGGGCGTATGCGTTTTTTCCTGAATATATTCAGGAAAAAACGCATACGCCCTTTTTGGCCAACCAAGCAAGCTTGCAAAGGAAATCTGCACTACAATGAAGTCTCACTTCCCCCCCGGTCAAAAGGGCCATCTGAAAAAAGTGTAAAATCCAGAAAGGCAGGACAGGCCATGGAGAACTGGGAGCCTTGTTATGCTGATGGGCGGGATGTAAATTGCCAACAGACACTCGGGAGAAGTGTATGGTGTTTCCTGAAACATCTAAAAAACAAAGCAACAGAGCCTAGGGCACTTCCACTTATGGTCCTATAGCTTAGGGAAATTAAAATCAAAAAGACACAGCCACCCCAAAGTTTGGGACGCCTCCGTTTACAAGAACCTCGTTTACCGTACAAGTTCAATATCACAGAAAGTGAAAAATGGATAAAGAACTTGTGGTACTTACGTACAATGCAGTATCACTCAGCAATGAAATCTATGTCATCAGGCCCGTAGCAGCATAATGAGTGGATTCAGGTACGATGATTCTAACTGAAATAAGTCACACAGAAAAAGAAACATCATAAGATATCAGTAATACACGGAATGTAAACTTGGCTACACAGGAACTGCATTCCAAAACAGAAAAGGGTCTCAAATTTAGAAAACCAACTTATGCTTGCTTAAGGGGAAAGGTGAGTTGGGGTGCTGCATAAAACCAGAGATTGAAATGAGCACAGATAAAGTTCCTTAAGCCAAATATGGAATAGACAAGAGCTACTCCTTGCTCAACGAAATGGACTCAACACCGCATATTAAACGCCAAAGAATGTACCTGACTAGCAAGTATCTTAAAACCTATGGATTGCTATGTCTCCGAAAGAGAATCAAGCATGTGTACAGGGGCATAAATGCAGCAGTGATAGGATTGGAGAGGTTCGGTGAGCAAATGAAGACCCTTTGAAGTCATATTGCATGGTACCCATTCCACGGGTTTCAACTACCCAGGTTTAAGGTATTCTTCCTTCAGCTAAAACATGCATGTGGAACCCAGAGTATGATCAACCATGTGATCGGGAGACGTGTTCAAATATGTCTCAGTTTTCGTACCCAGGTACTCGGGTGCAACATTCCAGACGCTTTACTAACACTCTCCCGACTTGGAGAGTCAGTCCCTTTAACCTCCTGTTTGGCCCAGTTTGCAATTTCTGCGGAAGATGAACAGGAATAGCGAGAACCAATGAGAGAATAGCTGGAGGTGTCTGGACGGGCAAATTTAACTCTCATTTCCCACCAGGAAGAGGAATTAACCAAAGGCTCAGCGTGCCGTGCCAGAACCAGATTAGGGCCTGAAGCCATCATGCGGTGTTGCGGCCAGGTCACAAGAAAGAGAGTTGAAGAAAGGAGCTCAGGGGCACTGTATTTCAGAAACCTGCAGAGTTATAAATGACAGCTATCGTCCAAAAATAGACTGAAGTAAGGCTGCCAAGAGGACTTGAAAGCGGGGCAGCATTGCAGGAAACTGATTTCAGGAGGTAGACTGGAATTGCATTGAAAACATAGGAAAAGAGGCAGAACGTCCACAATGATGCACTTGGCCAAAAAGGGCGTATGCGTTTTTTCCTGAATATATTCAGGAAAAAACGCATACGCCCTTTTTGGCCAACCAAGCAAGCTTGCAAAGGAAATCTGAACTACAATGAAGTCTCACTTCCCCCCGGTCAAAAGGGCCATCTGAAAAAACTGTAAAATCCAGAAAGACAGGACAGGCCATGGAGAACTGGGAGCCTTGTTATGCTGATGGGCGGGATGTAAATTGCCAACAACCACTTGGGAGAAGTGTATGGTGTTTCCTGAAACATCTAAAAAACAAAGCAACAGAGCCTAGGGCACTTCCACTTATGGTCCTATAGATTAGGGAATTTAAAATCAAAAAGACACAGCCACCCCAAAGTTTGGAACGGCTCTGTTTACAAGAACCTCGTTTACAGTACAAGTTCAACATCGCAGAAAGTGAAAAATGGATAAAGAAGTTGTGGTATTTACTTACAAAGCAATATCACTCAGCAATGAAATCTGTGTCATCAGGCCCTTAGCAGCACAATGAGTGGATTCAGGTATGATGATTCTAACTGAAATAAGTCACACAGAAAATGAAACATCATAAGATATCAGTAATACACGGAATGTAAACTTGGCTACACAGGAACTGAATTACAGAACAGAACAGGGTCTCAAATTTAGAAAACCAACTTATGCTTGCTTAAGGGGAAAGGTGAGTTGGGGTGCTGCATAAAACCAGAGATTGAAATGAGCACAGATAAAGTTCCTTAAGCCAAATATGGAATAGACAAGAGCTACTCCTTGCTCAACGAAATGGACTCAACACCGCATATTAAACGCCTAAGAATGTACCTGACTAGTAAGTATCTTAAAACCTATGGATTGCTATGTCTCCGAAAGAGAATCAAGCATGTGTACAGGGGCATAAACGCAGCAGTGATAGGATTGGAGAGGTTCGGTGAGCAAATGAAGATCCTTTGAAGTCATATTGCATGGTACCCATTCCACGGGTTTCAACTACCCAGGTTTTAGGTATTCTTCCTTCAGCTAAAACATGCATGTGGAACCCAGAGTATGATCAACCATGTGATCGGGAGACGTGTTCAAATATGTCTCAGTTTTCCTCCCCTGGTACTCGGGTGCAACATTCCAGACGCTTTACTAACACTCTCCCGACTTGGAGAGTCAATCCCTTTAACCTCCTGTTTGGCCCAGTTTGCAATTTCTGCGGAAGATGAACAGGAATAGCGAGAACCAATGAGAGACTAGCTGGAGGTGTCTGGACGGGCAAATTTAACTCTCATTTCCCACCAGGAAGAGGAATTAACCAAAGGCTCAGCGTGCCGTGCCGGAACCAGATTAGGGCCTGAAGCCATCCTGCGGTGTTGCGGCCAGCTCAAAAGAAAGCGAGTTGAAGAAAGGAGCTCAGGGGCACTGTAATTCACAAACCTGCAGAGTTATAAATGACAGCTATCGTCCAAAAATAGACTGAAGTAAGGCTGCCAAGAGGACTTGAAAGCGGGGCAGAATTGCAGGAAACCGATTTCAGGAGGTAGACTGGAATTGCATTGAAAGCATAGGAAAAGAGGCAGAACGTCCACAATGATGCACTTGGCCAAAAAGGGCGTATGCGTTTTTTCCTGAATATATTCAGGAAAAAACGCATACGCCCTTTTTGGCCAACCAAGCAAGCTTGCAAAGGAAATCTGCACTACAATGAAGTCTCACTTCCCCCCGGTCAAAAGGGCCATCTGAAAAAAGTGTAAAATCCAGAAAGGCAGGACAGGCCATTGAGAACTGAGAGCCTTGTTATGCTGATGGGCGGGATGTAAATTGCCAACAGCCACTGGGGAGAAGTGTATGGTGTTTCCTGAAACATCTAAAAAACAAAGCAACAGAGCCTAGGGCACTTCCACTTATGGTCCTATAGCTTAGGGAAATTAAAATCAAAAAGACACAGCCACCCCAAAGTTTGGAACGGCTCTGTTTACAAGAACCTCGTTTACAGTACAAGTTCAACATCGCAGAAAGTGAAAAATGGATAAAAAAGTTGTGGTATTTACTTACAAAGCAATATCACTCAGCAATGAAATCTGTGTCATCAGGCCCTTAGCAGCACAATGAGTGGATTCAGGTATGATGATTCTAACTGAAATAAGTCACACAGAAAAAGAAACATCATAAGATATCAGTAATACACGGAATGTAAACTTGGCTACACAGGAACTGAATTACAGAACAGAACAGGGTCTCAAATTTAGAAAACCAACTTATTCTTGCTTAAGGGTAAAGGTGATTTGGGGTGCTGCATAAAACCAGAGATTGAAATGAGCACAGATAAAGTTCCTTAAGCCAAATATGGAATAGACAAGAGCTACTCCTTGCTCAACGAAATGGACTCAACACCCCATATTAAACGCCTAAGAATGTACCTGACTAGTAAGTATCTTAAAACCTATGGATTGCTATGTTTCCGAAAGAGAATCAAGCATGTGTACAGGGGCATAAACGCAGCAGTGATAGGATTGGAGAGGTTCGGTGAGCAAATGAAGACCCTTTGAAGTCATATTGCATGGTACCCATTCCACAGGTTTCAACTACCCAGGTTTAAGGTATTCTTCCTTCAGCTATAACATGCATGTGGAACCTAGAGTATGATCAACCATGTGATTGGGAGACGTGTTCAAATATGTCTCAGTTTTCCTCCCCTGGTACTCGGGTGCAACATTCCAGACGCTTTACTAACACTCTCCCCACTTGGAGAGTCAGTCCCTTTAACCTCCTGTTTGGCCCAGTTTGCAATTTCTGCGGAAGATGAACAGGAATAGCAAGAACCAATGAGAGGCTAGCTGGAGGTGTCTGGACGGGCAAATTTAACTCTCATTTCCCACCAGGAAGAGGAATTAACCAAAGGCTCAGCGTGCCGTACCGGAACCAGATTAGGGCCTGAAGCCATCCTGCGGTGTTGCGGCCAGCTCTAAAGAAACCGAGTTGAAGAAAGGAGCGCAGGGGCACTGTAATTCACAAACCTGCAGAGTTATAAATGACAGCTATCGTCCAAAAATAGACTGAAGTAAGGCTGCCAAGAGGACTTGAAAGCGGGGCAGAATTGCAGGAAACCGATTTCAGGAGGTAGACTGGAATTGCATTGAAAGCATAGGAAAAGAGGCAGAACGTCCACAATGATGCACTTGGCCAAAAAGGGCGTATGCGTTTTTTCCTGAATATATTCAGGAAAAAACGCATACGCCCTTTTTGGCCAACCAAGCAAGCTTGCAAAGGAAATCTGCACTACAATGAAGTCTCACTTCCCCCCGGTCAAAAGGGCCATCTGAAAAAAGGGTAAAATCCAGAAAGGCAGGACAGGCCATGGAGAACTGGGAGCCTTGTTATGCTGATGGGCGGGATGTAAATTGCCAACAACCACTCGGGAGAAGTGTATGGTGTTTCCTGAAACATCTAAAAAACAAAGCAACAGAACCTAGGGCACTTCCACTTATGGTCCTATAGCTTAGGGAAATTAAAATCAAAAAGACACAGCCACCCCAAAGTTTGGGACGCCTCTGTTTACAAGAACCTCGTTTACAGTACAAGTTCAACATCGCAGAAAGTGAAAAATGGATAAAGAAGTTGTGGTATTTACTTACAAAGCAATATCACTCAGCAATGAAATCTGTGTCATCAGGCCCTTAGCAGAACAATGAGTGGATTCACGTATGATGATTCTAACTGAAATAAGTCACACAGAAAAAGAAACATCATAAGATATCAGTAATACACGGAATGTAAACTTGGCTACACAGGAACTGAATTACAGAACAGAACAGGGTCTCAAATTTAGAAAACCAACTTATGCTTGCTTAAGGGTAAAGGTGAGTTGGGGTGCTGCATAAAACCAGAGATTGAAATGAGCACAGATAAAGTTCCTTAAGTCAAATATGGAATAGACAAGAGCTACTCCTTGCTCAACGAAATGGATTCAACACCGCATATTAAACGCCTAAGAATGTACCTGGCTTGTAAGTATCGTAAAACCTATGGATTGCTATGTCTCCAAAAGAGAATCAAGAATGTGTACAGGGGCATAAACGCAGCAGTGATAGGATTGGAGAGGTTCGGTGAGCAAATGAAGACCCTTTGAAGTCATATTGCATGGTACCCATTACACGGGTCTCAACTCTCCAGGTTTAAGGTATTCTTCCTTCAGCTAAATCATGCATGTGGAACCCAGAGTATGATGAACCATGTGAACGGGAGACGTGTTCAAATATGTCTCAGTTTTCCTCCCCTGGTACTCGGGTGCAACATTCCAGACGCTTTACTAACACTCTCCCCACTTGGAGAGTCAGCGCCTTTAACCTCCTGTTTGGCCCAGTTTGCAATTTCTGCGGAAGATGAACAGGAATAGTGAGAACCAATGAGAGGCTAGCTGGAGGTGTCTGGACGGGCAAATTTAACTCTCATTTCCCACCAGGAAGAGGAAATAACCAAAGGCTCAACGTGCCGTACCGGAGCCAGATTAGGGCCTGAAGCCATCCTGCGGTGTTGCGGCCAGCTCAAAAGAAAGCGAGTTGAAGAAAGGAGCTCAGGGGCACTGTAATTCACAAACCTGCAGAGTTATAAATGACAGCTATCGTCCAAAAATAGACTGAAGTAAGGCTGCCAAGAGGACTTGAAAGCGGGGCAGAATTGCAGGAAACCGATTTCAGGAGGTAGACTGGAATTGCATTGAAAGCATAGGAAAAGAGGCAGAACGTCCACAATGATGCACTTGGCCAAAAAGGGCGTATGCGTTTTTTCCTGAATATATTCAGGAAAAAACGCATACGCCCTTTTTGGCCAACCAAGCAAGCTTGCAAAGGAAATCTGCACTACAATGAAGTCTCACTTCCCCCCGGTCAAAAGGGCCATCTGGAAAAAGTGTAAAATCCAGAAAGGCAGGACAGGCCATGGAGAACTGGGAGCCTTGTTATGCTGATGGGCGGGATGTAAATTGCCAACAACCACTCGGGAGAAGTGTATGGTGTTTCCTGAAACATCTAAAAAACAAAGCAACAGAACCTAGGGCACTTCCACTTATGGTCCTATAGCTTAGGGAAATTAAAATCAAAAAGACACAGCCACCCCAAAGTTTGGAACGGCTCTGTTTACAAGAACCTCGTTTACAGTACAAGTTCAACATCGCAGAAAGTGAAAAATGGATAAAGAAGTTGTGGTATTTACTTACAAAGCAATATCACTCAGCAATGAAATCTGTGTCATCAGGCCCTTAGCAGAACAATGAGTGGATTCACGTATGATGATTCTAACTGAAATAAGTCACACAGAAAAAGAAACATCATAAGATATCAGTAATACACGGAATGTAAACTTGGCTACACAGGAACTGAATTACAGAACAGAACAGGGTCTCAAATTTAGAAAACCAACTTATGCTTGCTTAAGGGGAAAGGTGAGTTGGGGTGCTGCATAAAACCAGAGATTGAAATGAGCACAGATAAAGTTCCTTAAGTCAAATATGGAATAGACAAGAGCTACTCCTTGCTCAACGAAATGGACTCAACACCGCATATTAAACGCCTAAGAATGTACCTGGCTTGTAAGTATCGTAAAACCTATGGATTGCTATGTCTCCAAAAGAGAATCAAGAATGTGTACAGGGGCATAAACGCAGCAGTGATAGGATTGGAGAGGTTCGGTGAGCAAATGAAGACCCTTTGAAGTCATATTGCATGGTACCCATTACACGGGTCTCAACTCTCCAGGTTTAAGGTATTCTTCCTTCAGCTAAAACATGCATGTGGAACCCAGAGTATGATCAACCATGTGAACGGGAGACGTGTTCAAATATGTCTCAGTTTTCCTCCCCTGGTACTCGGGTGCAACATTCCAGACGCTTTACTAACACTCTCCCGACTTGGAGAGTCAGCGCCTTTAACCTCCTGTTTGGCCCAGTTTGCAATTTCTGCGGAAGATGAACAGGAATAATGAGAACCAATGAGAGGCTAGCTGGAGGTGTCTGGACGGGCAAATTTAACTCTCATTTCCCACCAGGAAGAGGAAATAACCAAAGGCTCAACGTGCCGTACCGGAGCCAGATTAGGGCCTGAAGCCATCCTGCGGTTTTGCGGCCAGCTCAAAAGAAAGCGAGTTGAAGAAAGGAGCTCAGGGGCACTGTAATTCACAAACCTGCAGAGTTATAAATGACAGCTATCGTCCAAAAATAGACTGAAGTAAGGCTGCCAAGAGGACTTGAAAGCGGGGCAGAATTGCAGGAAACCGATTTCAGGAGGTAGACTGGAATTGCATTGAAAGCATAGGAAAAGAGGCAGAACGTCCACAATGATGCACTTGGCCAAAAAGGGCGTATGCGTTTTTTCCTGAATATATTCAGGAAAAAACGCATACGCCCTTTTTGGCCAACCAAGCAAGCTTGCAAAGGAAATCTGCACTACAATGAAGTCTCACTTCCCCCCGGTCAAAAGGGCCATCTGAAAAAAGTGTAAAATCCAGAAAGGCAGGACAGTCCATGGAGAACTGGGAGCCTTGTTATGCTGATGGGCGGGATGTAAATTGCCAACAACCACTCGGGAGAAGTGTATGGTGTTTCCTGAAACATCTAAAAAACAAAGCAACAGAACCTAGGGCACTTCCACTTATGGTCCTATAGCTTAGGGAAATTAAAATCAAAAAGACACAGCCACCCCAAAGTTTGGGACGCCTCTGTTTACAACAACCTCGTTTACAGTACAAGTTCAACATCGCAGAAAGTGAAAAATGGATAAAAAAGTTGTGGTATTTACTTACAAAGCAATATCACTCAGCAATGAAATCTGTGTCATCAGGCCCTTAGCAGCACAATGAGTGGATTCAGGTATGATGATTCTAACTGAAATAAGTCACACAGAAAAAGAAACATCATAAGATATCAGTAATACACGGAATGTAAACTTGGCTACACAGGATCTGAATTACAGAACAGAACAGGGTCTCAAATTTGGAAAACCAACTTATGCTTGCTTAAGGGTAAAGGTGAGTTGGGGTGCTGCATAAAACCAGAGATTGAAATGAGCACAGATAAAGTTCCTTAAGTCAAATATGGAATAGACAAGAGCTACTCCTTGCTCAACGAAATGGACTCAACACCGCATATTAAACGCCTCAGAATGTACCTGACTAGTAAGTATCGTAAAACCTATGGATTGCTATATCTCCAAAAGAGAATCAAGCATGTGTACAGGGGCATAAACGCAGCAGTGATAGGATTGGAGAGGTTCGGTGAGCAAATGAAGACCCTTTGAAGTCATATTGCATGGTACCCATTACACGGGTCTCAACTCTCCAGGTTTAAGGTATTCTTCCTTCAGCTAAAACATGCATGTGGAACCCAGAGTATGATCAACCATGTGAACGGGAGACGTGTTCAAATATGTCTCAGTTTTCCTCCCCTGGTACTCGGGTGCAACATTCCAGACGCTTTACTAACACTCTCCCCACTTGGAGAGTCAGCGCCTTTAACCTCCTGTTTGGCCCAGTTTGCAATTTCTGCGGAAGATGAACAGGAATAATGAGAACCAATGAGAGGCTAGCTGGAGGTGTCTGGACGGGCAAATTTAACTCTCATTTCCCACCAGGAAGAGGAAATAACCAAAGGCTCAACGTGCCGTACCGGAGCCAGATTAGGGCCTGAAGCCATCCTGCGGTGTTGCGGCCAGCTCAAAAGAAAGCGAGTTGAAGAAAGGAGCTCAGGGGCACTGTAATTCACAAACCTGCAGAGTTATAAATGACAGCTATCGTCCAAAAATAGACTGAAGTAAGGCTGCCAAGAGGACTTGAAAGCGGGGCAGAATTGCAGGAAACCGATTTCAGGAGGTAGACTGGAATTGCATTGAAAGCATAGGAAAAGAGGCAGAACGTCCACAATGATGCACTTGGCCAAAAAGGGCGTATGCGTTTTTTCCTGAATATATTCAGGAAAAAACGCATACGCCCTTTTTGGCCAACCAAGCAAGCTTGCAAAGGAAATCTGCACTACAATGAAGTCTCACTTCCCCCCGGTCAAAAGGGCCATCTGAAAAAAGTGTAAAATCCAGAAAGGCAGGACAGTCCATGGAGAACTGGGAGCCTTGTTATGCTGATGGGCGGGATGTAAATTGCCAACAACCACTCGGGAGAAGTGTATGGTGTTTCCTGAAACATCTAAAAAACAAAGCAACAGAACCTAGGGCACTTCCACTTATGGTCCTATAGCTTAGGGAAATTAAAATCAAAAAGACACAGCCACCCCAAAGTTTGGGACGCCTCTGTTTACAACAACCTCGTTTACAGTACAAGTTCAACATCACAGAAAGTGAAAAATGGATAAAGAAGTTGTGGTATTTACTTACAAAGCAATATCACTCAGCAATGAAATCTATGTCATCAGGCCCTTAGCATCACAATGAGTGGATTCAGGTATGATGATTCTAACTGAAATAAGTCACACAGAAAAAGAAACATCATAAGATATCAGTAATACACGGAATGTAAACTTGGCTACACAGGATCTGAATTACAGAACAGAACAGGGTCTCAAATTTGGAAAACCAACTTATGCTTGCTTAAGGGTAAAGGTGAGTTGGGGTGCTGCATAAAACCAGAGATTGAAATGAGCACAGATAAAGTTCCTTAAGTCAAATATGGAATAGACAAGAGCTACTCCTTGCTCAACGAAATGGACTCAACACCGCATATTAAACGCCTCAGAATGTACCTGACTAGTAAGTATCGTAAAACCTATGGATTGCTATGTCTCCAAAAGAGAATCAAGCATGTGTACAGGGGCATAAACGCAGCAGTGATAGGATTGGAGAGGTTCGGTGAGCAAATGAAGACCCTTTGAAGTCATATTGCATGGTACCCATTACACGGGTCTCAACTCTCCAGGTTTAAGGTATTCTTCCTTCAGCTAAAACATGCATGTGGAACCCAAGTATGATCAACCATGTGAACGGGAGACGTGTTCAAATATGTCTCAGTTTTCCTCCCCTGGTACTCGGGTGCAACATTCCAGACGCTTTACTAACACTCTCCCCACTTGGAGAGTCAGCGCCTTTAACCTCCTGTTTGGCCCAGTTTGCAATTTCTGCGGAAGATGAACAGGAATAGCGAGAACCAATGAGAGGCTAGCTGGAGGTGTCTGCACGGGCAAATTTAACACTCATTTCCCACCAGGAAGAGGAAATAACCAAAGGCTCAGCGTGCCGTACCGGAACCAGATTAGGGCCTGAAGCCATCCTGCGGTGTTGCGGCCAGCTCAAAAGAAAGCGAGTTGAAGAAAGGAGCTCAGGGGCACTGTAATTCACAAACCTGCAGAGTTATAAATGACAGCTATCGTCCAAAAATATACTGAAGTAAGGCTGCCAAGAGGACTTGAAAGCGGGGCAGAATTGCAGGAAACCGATTTCAGGAGGTAGACTGGAATTGCATTGAAAGCATAGGAAAAGAGGCAGAACGTCCACAATGATGCACTTGGCCAAAAAGGGCGTATGCGTTTTTTCCTGAATATATTCAGGAAAAAACGCATACGCCCTTTTTGGCCAACCAAGGAAGCTTGCAAAGGAAATCTGCACTACAATGAAGTCTCACTTCCCCCCGGTCAAAAGGGCCATCTGAAAAAAGTGTAAAATCCAGAAAGGCAGGACAGGCCATGGAGAACTGGGAATCTTGTTATGCTGATGAGCGGGATGTAAATTGCCAACAACCACTCGGGAGAAGTGTATGGTGTTTCCTGAAACATCTAAAAAACAAAGCAACAGAGCCTAGGGCACTTCCACTTATGGTCCTATAGCTTAGGGAAATTAAAATCAAAAAGACACAGCCACCGCAAAGTTTGGAACGGCTCTGTTTACAAGAACCTCGTTTACAGTACAAGTTCAACATCGCAGAAAGTGAAAAATGGATAAAGAACTTGTGGTACTTACGTACAATGCAGTATCACTCAGCAATGAAATCTATGTCATCAGGCCCGTAGCAGCATAATGAGTAGATTCAGGTACGATGATTCTAACTGAAATAAGTCACACAGAAAAAGAAACATCATAAGATATCACTAATACACGGAATGTAAACTTGGCTACACAGGAACTGAATTCCAAAACAGAACAGGTTCTCAAATTTAGAAAACCAACTTATGCTTGCTTAAGGGGAAAGGTGAGTTGGGTTGCTGCATAAAACCAGAGATTGAAATGAGCACAGATAAAGTTCCTTAAGCCAAATATGGAATAGACAAGAGCTACTCCTTGCTCAACGAAATGGACTCAACACCGCATATTAAACGCCTAAGAATGTACCTGATTAGTAAGTATCTTAAAACCTATGGATTGCTATGTCTCCGAAAGAGAATCAAGCATGTGTACAGGGGCATAAACGCAGCAGTGATAGGATTGGAGAGGTTCGGTGAGCAAATGAAGACCCTTTGAAGTCATATTGCATGGTACCCATTCCACGGGTTTCAACTACCCAGGTTTAAGGTATTCTTCCTTCATCTAAAACATGCATGTGGAACCTAGAGTATGATCAACCATGTGATCGGGAGACGTGTTCAAATATGTCTCAGTTTTCGTACCCTGGTACTCGGGTGCAACATTCCAGACGCTTTACTAACACTCTCCCCACTTGGAGAGTCAGTCCCTTTAACCACCTGTTTGGCCCAGTTTGCAATTTCTGTGGAAGATGAACAGGAATAGCGAGAACCAATGAAAGACTAGCTGGAGGTGTCTGGATGGGCAAATTTAACTCTCATTTCCCACCAGGAAGAGGAATTAACCAAAGGCTCAGCGTGCCATGCCGGAACCACATTAGGGCCTGAAGACATCCTGCGGTGTTGCGGCCAGCTCACAAGAAAGCGAGTTGAAGAAAGGAGCTCAGGGGCACTGTAATTCACAAACCTGCAGAGTTATAAATGACAGCTATCGTCCAAAAATAGACTGAAGTAAGGCTGCCAAGAGGACTTGAAAGCGGGGCAGAATTGCAGGAAACCGATTTCAGGAGGTAGACTGGAATTGCATTGAAAGCATAGGAAAAGAGGCAGAACGTCCACAATGATGCACTTGGCCAAAAAGGGCGTATGCGTTTTTTCCTGAATATATTCAGGAAAAAACGCATACGCCCTTTTTGGCCAACCAAGCAAGCTTGCAAAGGAAATCTGCACTACAATGAAGTCTCACTTCCCCCCGGTCAAAAGGGCCATCTGAAAAAAGTGTAAAATCCAAAAAGGCAGGACAGGCCATGGAGAACTGGGAGCCTTGTTATGCTGAAGGGTGGGATGTAAATTGCCAACAAACACTCGGGAGAAGTGTATGGTGTTTCCTGAAACATCTAAAAAACAAAGCAACAGAGCCTAGGGCACTTCCACTTATGGTCCTATAGCTTAGGGAATTTAAAATCAAAAAGACACAGCCACCCCAAAGTTTCGAATGGCTCTGTTTACAAGAACCTCGTTTACAGTACAAGTTCAACATCGCAGAAAGTGAAAAATGGATAAAAAAGTTGTGGTATTTACTTACAAAGCAATATCACTCAGCAATGAAATCTGTGTCATCAGGCCCTTAGCAGCACAATGAGTGGATTCAGGTATGATGATTCTAACTGAAATAAGTCACACAGAAAAAGAAACATCATAAGATATCAGTAATACACGGAATGTAATCTTGGCTACACAGGATCTGAATTACAGAACAGAACAGGGTCTCAAATTTAGAAAACCAACTTATGCTTGCTTAAGGGGAAAGGTGAGTTGGGGTGCTGCATAAAACCAGAGATTGAAATGAGCACAGATAAAGTTCCTTAAGCCAAATATGGAATAGACAAGAGCTACTCCTTGCTCAATGAAATGGACTCAACACCGCATATTAAACGCCTAAGAATGTACCTGACTAGTAAGTATCTTAAAACCTTTGGATTGCTATGTCTCCGAAAGAGAATCAAGCATGTGTACAGGGGCATAAACGCAGCAGTGATAGGATTGGAGAGGTTCGGTGAGCAAATGAAGACCCTTTGAAGTCATATTGCATGGTACCCATTCCACGAGTTTCAAATACCCAGGTTTAAGGTACTGTTCCTTCAGCTAAAAGATGCATGTGGAACCCAAGTATGATCAACCATGTGAACGGGAGACGTGTTCAAATATGTCTCAGTTTTCCTCCCCTGGTACTCGGGTGCAACATTCCAGACGCTTTACTAACACTCTCCCCACTTGGAGAGTCAGCGCCTTTAACCTCCTGTTTGGCCCAGTTTGCAATTTCTGCGGAAGATGAACAGGAATAGCGAGAACCAATGAGAGGCTAGCTGGAGGTGTCTGCACGGGCAAATTTAACACTCATTTCCCACCAGGAAGAGGAAATAACCAAAGGCTCAGCGTGCCGTACCGGAACCAGATTAGGGCCTGAAGCCATCCTGCGGTGTTGCGGCCAGCTCAAAAGAAAGCGAGTTGAAGAAAGGAGCTCAGGGGCACTGTAATTCACAAACCTGCAGAGTTATAAATGACAGCTATCGTCCAAAAATAGACTGAAGTAAGGCTGCCAAGAGGACTTGAAAGCGGGGCAGAATTGCAGGAAACCGATTTCAGGAGGTAGACTGGAATTGCATTGAAAGCATAGGAAAAGAGGCAGAACGTCCACAATGATGCACTTGGCCAAAAAGGGCGTATGCGTTTTTTCCTGAATATATTCAGGAAAAAACGCATACGCCCTTTTTGGCCAACCAAGCAAGCTTGCAAAGGAAATCTGCACTACAATGAAGTCTCACTTCCCCCCGGTCAAAAGGGCCATCTGAAAAAAATGTAAAATCCAGAAAGGCAGGACAGGCCATGGAGAACTGGGAGCCTTGTTATGCTGATGGGCGGGATGTAAATTACCAACAGACACTCAGGAGAAGTGTATGGTGTTTCCTGAAACATCTAAAAAACAAAGCAACAGAGCCTAGGGCACTGCCACTTATGGTCCTATAGCTTAGGGAAATTAAAATCAAAAAGACACAGCCACCCCAAAGTTTGGGACGCCTCTGTTTACAAGAACCTCATTTACAGTACAAGTTCAACATCGCAGAAAGTGAAAAATGGATAAAAAAGTTGTGGTATTTACTTACAAAGCAATATCACTCAGCAATGAAATCTGTGTCATCAGGCACTTAGCAGCACAATGAGTGGATTCAGGTATGATGATTCTAACTGAAATAAGTCACACAGAAAAAGAAACATCATAAGATATCAGTAATACACGGAATGTAAACTTGGCTACACAGGAACTGAATTACAGAACAGAACAGGGTCTCAAATTTAGAAAACCAACTTATGCTTGCTTAAGGGTAAAGGTGAGTTGGGGTGCTGCATAAAACCAGAGATTGAAATGAGCACAGATAAAGTTCCTTAAGCCAAATATGGAATAGACAAGAGCTACTCCTTGCTCAACGAAATGGACTCAACACCGCATATTAAACGCCTAAGAATGTACCTGACTAGTAAGTATCTTAAAACCTATGGATTGCTATGTCTCCGAAAGAGAATCAAGCATGTGTACAGGGGCATAAACGCAGCAGTGATAGGATTGGAGAGGTTCTGTGAGCAAATGAAGACCCTTTGAAGTCATATTGCATGGTACCGATTCCACGGGTTTCAACTACCCAGGTTTAAGGTATTCTTCCTTCAGCTAAAACATGCATGTGGAACCTAGAGTATGATCAACCATGTGATCGGGAGACGTGTTCAAATATGTCTCAGTTTTCGTACCTTGGTACTCGGGTGCAACATTCCAGACACTTTACTAACACTCTCCCCACTTGGAGAGTCAGTCCCTTTAACCTCCTGTTTGGCCCAGTTTGCAATTTCTGTGGAAGATGAACAGGAATAGCGAGAACCAATGAGAGACTAGCTGGAGGTGTCTGGATGGGCAAATTTAACTCTCATTTCCCACCAGGAAGAGGAATTACCCAAAGGCTCAGCGTGCCGTGCCAGAACCAGATTAGGGCCTGAAAACATCCTGCGGTGTTGCGGCCAGGTCACAAGAAAGCGAGTTAAAGAAAGGAGCTCAGGAGCACTGTAATTCACAAACCTGCAGAGTTATAAATGACAGCTATCGTCCAAAAATAGATTGAAGTAAGGCTGCCAAGAGGACTTGAAAGCGGGGCAGAATTGCAGGAAACCGATTTCAGGAGGTAGACTGGAATTTCATTGAAAGCATAGGGAAAGAGGCAGAACGTCCACAATGATGCACTTGGCCAAAAGGGGCGTATGCATTTTTTCCTGAATATATTCAGGAAAAAACGCATACGCCCCTTTTGGCCAACCAAGCAAGCTTGCAAAGGAAATCTGCACTACAATGAAGTCTCACTTCCCCCCGGTCAAAAGGGCCATCTGAAAAAAGTGTAAAATCCAGAAAGGCAGGACAGGCCATGGAGAACTGGGAGCCTTGTTATGCTGATGGGCGGGATGTAAATTACCAACAGACACTCAGGAGAAGTGTATGGTGTTTCCTGAAACATCTAAAAAACAAAGCAACAGAGCCTAGGGCACTGCCACTTATGGTCCTATAGCTTAGGGAAATTAAAATCAAAAAGACACAGCCACCCCAAAGTTTGGGACGCCTCTGTTTACAAGAACCTCGTTTACAGTACAAGTTCAACATCGCAGAAATTGAAAAATGGATAAAGAAGTTGTGGTATTTACTTACAAAGCAATATCACTCAGCAATGAAATCTGTGTCATCAGGCCCTTAGCAGCACAATGAGTGGATTCAGGTATGATGATTCTAACTGAAATAAGTCACACAGAAAAAGAAACATCATAAGATATCACTAATACACGGAATGGAAACTTGGCTACACAGGAACTGAATTACAGAACAGAACAGGGTCTCAAATTTAGAAAACCAACTTATGCCTGCTTAAGGGGAAAGGTGAGTTGGGGTGCTGCATAAAACCAGAGATTGAAATGAGCACAGATAAAGTTCCTTAAGCCAAATATGGAATATACAAGAGCTACTCCTTGCTCAACGAAATGGACTCAACACTCCATATTAAACGCCTAAGAATGTACCTGACTAGTAAGTATCTTAAAACCTATGGATTGCTATGTCTCCGAAAGAGAATCAAGCATGTGTACAGGGGCATAAACGCAGCAGTGATAGGATTGGAGAGGTTCGGTGAGCAAATGAAGACCCTTTGAAGTCATATTGCATGGTACCCATTCCACGGGTTTAAACTACCCAGGTTTTAGGTATTCTTCCTCAGCTAAAACATGCATGTGGAACCCAAGTATGATCAACCATGTGAATGGGAGACGTGTTCAAATATGTCTCAGCTTTCCTCCCCTGGTACTCGGGTGCAACATTCCAGACGCTTTACTAACACTCTCCCCACTTGGAAAGTCAGCGCCTTTAACCTCCTGTTTGGCCCAGTTTGCAATTTCTGAGGAAGATGAACAGGAATAGCGAGAACCAATGAGAGGCTAGCTGGAGGTGTCTGGACGGGCAAATTTAACTCTCATTTCCCACCAGGAAGAGGAAATAACCAAAGGCTCAGTGTGCCGTGCCGGACCAGATTAGGGCCTGAAGCCATCCTGCAGTGTTGCGGCCAGCTCAAAAGAAAGCGAGTTGAAGAAAGGAGCTCAGGGGCACTGTAATTCACAAACCTGCAGAGTTATAAATGACAGCTATCGTCCAAAAATAGACTGAAGTAAGGCTGCCAAGAGGACTTGAAAGCAGGGCAGAATTGCAGGAAACCGATTTCAGGAGGTAGACTGGAATTGCATTGAAAGCATAGGAAAAGAGGCAGAACGTCCACAATGATGCACTTGGCCAAAAAGGGCGTATGCGTTTTTTCCTGAATATATTCAGGAAAAAACGCATACGCCCTTTTTGGCCAACCAAGCAAGCTTGCAAAGGAAATCTGCACTACAATGAAGTCTCACTTCCCCCCAGTCAAAGGGCCATCTGAAAAAAGTGTAAAATCCAGAAAGGCAGGACAGGCCATGGAGAACTGGGAGCCTTGTTATGCTGAAGGGCGGGATGTAAATTGCCAACAAACACTCGGGAGAAGTGTATGGTGTTTCCTGAAACATCTAAAAAACAAAGCAACAGAGCCTAGGGCACTTCCACTTATGGTCCTATAGCTTAGGGAATTTAAACTCAAAAAGACACAGCCACCCCAAAGTTTTGAACGGCTCTGTTTACAAGAACCTCGTTTACAGTACAAGTTCAACATCGCAGAAAGTGAAAAATGGATAAAAAAGTTGTGGTATTTACTTACAAACAATATCACTCAGCAATGAAATCTGTGTCATCAGGCCCTTAGAAGCACAATGAGTGGATTCAGGTATGATGATTCTAACTGAAATAAGTCACACAGAAAAAGAAACATCATAAGATATCAGTAATACACGGAATGTAAACTTGGCTACACAGGAACTGAATTACAGAACAGAACAGGGTCTCAAATTTAGAAAACCAACTTATGCTTGCTTAAGGGGAAAGGTGAGTTGGGGTGCTGCATAAAACCAGAGATTGAAATGAGCACAGATAAAGTTCCTTAAGCCAAATATGGAATAGACAAGAGCTACTCCTTGCTCAACGAAATGGACTCAACACCGCATATTAAACGCCTAAGAATGTACCTGACTAGTAAGTATCTTAAAACCTTTGGATTGCTATGTCTCCGAAAGAGAATCAAGCATGTGTACAGGGGCATAAACGCAGCAGTGATAGGATTGGAGAGGTTCGGTGAGCAAATGAAGACCCTTTGAAGTCATATTGCATGGTACCCATTCCACGGGTTTCAAATACACAGGTTTAAGGTATTCTTCCTTCAGCTAAAAGATGCATGTGGAACCCAAGTATGATCAACTATGTGAACGGGAGACGTGTTCAAATATGTCTCAGTTTTCCTCCCCTGGTACTCGGGTGCAACATTCCAGACGCTGTACTAACACTCTCCCCACTTGGAGAGTCAGCGCCTTTAACCTCCTGTTTGGCCCAGTTTGCAATTTCTGCGGAAGATGAACAGGAATAGCGAGTACCAATGAGAGACTAGCTGGAGGTGTCTGGACGGGCAAATTTAACTCTCATTTCCCACCAGGAAGGGGAAATAACCAAAGGCTCAGCGTGCCGTGCCGGAACCAGATTAGGGCCTGAAGCCATCGTGCGTTGTTGCTGCCAGGTCACAAGAAAGCGAGTTGAAGAAAGGAGCTCAGGGGCACTGTAATTCACAAACCTGCAGAGTTATAAATGACAGCTATCGTCCAAAAATATACTGAAGTAAGGCTGCCAAGAGGACTTGAAAGCGGGGCAGAATTGCAGGAAACCGATTTCAGGAGGTAGACTGGAATTGCATTGAAAGCATAGGAAAAGAGGCAGAACGTCCACAATGATGCACTTGGCCAAAAAGGGCGTATGCGTTTTTTCCTGAATATATTAAGGAAAAAACGCATACGCCCTTTTTGGCCAACCAAGCAAGCTTGCAAAGGAAATCTGCACTACAATGAAGTCTCACTTCCCCCCGGTCAAAAGGGCCATCTGAAAAAAGTGTAAAATCCAGAAAGGCAGGACAGGCCATGGAGAACTGGGAGCCTTGTTATGCTGATGGGCGGGATGTAAATTGCCAACAACCACTCGGGAGAAGTGTATGGTGTTTCCTGAAACATCTAAAAAACAAAGCAACAGAACCTAGGGCACTTCCACTTATGGTCCTATAGCTTAGGGAAATTAAAATCAAAAAGACACAGCCACCCCAAAGTTTGGAACGGCTCTGTTTACAAGAACCTCGTTTACAGTACAAGTTCAACATCGCAGAAAGTGAAAAATGGATAAAGAACTTGTGGTACTTACGTACAATGCAGTATCACTCAGCAATGAAATCTATGTCATCAGGCCCGTAGCAGCATAATGAGTGGATTCAGGTACGATGATTCTAACTGAAATAAGTCACACAGAAAAACACACATCCTAAGATATCACTAATACACGGAATGTAAACTTGGCTACACAGGAACTGAATTACAGAACAGAACAGGGTCTCAAATTTAGAAAACCAACTTATGCTTGCTTAAGGGGAAAGGTGAGTTGGGGTGCTGCATAAAACCAGAGATTGAAATGAGCACAGATAAAGTTCCTTAAGCCAAATATGGAATAGACAAGAGCTACTCCTTGCTCAACGAAATGGACTCAAAACACCATATTAAATGCCTAAGAATGTACCTGACTAGTAAGTATCTTAAAACCTATGGATTGCTATGCCTCCAAAAGAGAATAAAGCATGTGTACAGGGGCATAAACGCAGCAGTGATAGGATTGGAGAGGTTCGGTGAGCAAATGAAGACCCTTTGAAGTCATATTGCATGGTACCCATTCCACGGGTTTCAACTACCCAGGTTTTAGGTATTCTTCCTCAGCTAAAAGATGCATGTGGAACCCAAGTATGATCAACCATGTGAATGGGAGACGTGTTCAAATATGTCTCAGTTTTCCTCCCCTGGTACTCGGGTGCAACATTCCAGACGCTTTACTAACACTCTCCCCACTTGGAAAGTCAGTGCCTTTAACCTCCTGTTTGGCCCAGTTTGCAATTTCTGCGGAAGATGAACAGGAATAGCGAGAACCAATGAGAGGCTAGCTGGAGGTGTCTGGACGGGCAAATTTAACTCTCATTTCCCACCAGGAAGAGGAAATAACCAAAGGCTCAGTGTGCCGTGCCGGACCAGATTAGGGCCTGAAGCCATCCTGCAGTGTTGCGGCCAGCTCAAAAGAAAGCGAGTTGAAGAAAGGAGCTCAGGGGCACTGTAATTCACAAACCTGCAGAGTTATAAATGACAGCTATCGTCCAAAAATAGACTGAAGTAAGGCTGCCAAGAGGACTTGAAAGCGGGGCAGAATTGCAGGAAACCGATTTCAGGAGGTAGACTGGAATTGCATTGAAAGCATAGGAAAAGAGGCAGAACGTCCACAATGATGCACTTGGCCAAAAAGGGCGTATGCGTTTTTTCCTGAATATATTCAGGAAAAAACGCATACGCCCTTTTTGGCCAACCAAGCAAGCTTGCAAAGGAAATCTGCACTACAATGAAGTCTCACTTCCCCCCGGTCAAAAGGGCCATCTGAAAAAAGTGTAAAATCCAGAAAGGCAGGACAGGCCATGGAGAACTGGGAGCCTTGTTATGCTGAAGGGCGGGATGTAAATTGCCAACAAACACTCGGGAGAAGTGTATGGTGTTTCCTGAAACATGTAAAAAACAAAGCAACAGAGCCTAGGGCACTTCCACTTATGGTCCTCTAGCTTAGGGAATTTAAAATCAAAAAGACACAGCCACCCCAAAGTTTCGAATGGCTCTGTTTACAAGAACCTCGTTTACAGTACAAGTTCAACATCGCAGAAAGTGAAAAATGGATAAAAAAAGTTGTGGTATTTACTTACAAAGCAATATCACTCAGCAATGAAATCTGTGTCATCAGGCCCTTAGCAGCACAATGAGTGGATTCAGGTATGATGATTCTAACTGAAATAAGTCACACAGAAAAAGAAACATCATAAGATATCAGTAATACACGGAATGTAAACTTGGCTAGACAGGAACTGAATTACAGAACAGAACAGGGTCTCAAATTTAGAAAACCAACTTATGCTTGCTTAAGGGGAAAGGTGAGTTTGGGTGCTGCATAAAACCAGAGATTGAAATGAGCACAGATAAAGTTCCTTAAGCCAAATATGGAATAGACAAGAGCTACTCCTTGCTCAACGAAATGCACTCAACACCGCATATTAAACGCCTAAGAATGTACCTGACTAGTAAGTATCTTAAAACCTATGGATTGCTATGTCTCCGAAAGAGAATCAAGCATGTGTACAGGGGCATAAACGCAGCAGTGATAGGATTGGAGAGGTTCGGTGAGCAAATGAAGACCCTTTGAAGTCATATTGCATGGTACCCATTCCACGGGTTTCAAATACACAGGTTTAAGGTATTCTTCCTTCAGCTAAAAGATGCATGTGGAACCCAAGTATGATCAACTATGTGAACGGGAGACGTGTTCAAATATGTCTCAGTTTTCCTTCCCTGGTACTCGGGTGCAACATTCCAGACGCTTTACTAACACTCTCCCCACTTGGAGAGTCAGCGCCTTTAACCTCCTGTTTGGCCCAGTTTGCAATTTCTGCGGAAGATGAACAGGAATAGCGAGTACCAATGAGAGACTAGCTGGAGGTGTCTGGACGGGCAAATTTAACTCTCATTTCCCACCAGGAAGAGGAAATAACCAAAGGCTCAGCGTGCCGTGCCGGAACCAGATTAGGGCCTGAAGCCATCCTGCGGTGTTGCGGCCAGGTCACAAGAAAGCGAGTTGAAGAAAGGAGCTCAGGGGCACTGTAATTCACAAACCTGCAGAGTTATAAATGACAGCTATCGTCCAAAAATAGACTGAAGTAAGGCTGCCAAGAGGACTTGAAAGCGGGGCAGAATTGCAGGAAACGGATTTCAGGAGGTAGACTGGAATTGCATTGAAAGCATAGGAAAAGAGGCAGAACGTCCACAATGATGCACTTGGCCAAAAAGGGCGTATGCGTTTTTTCCTGAATATATTCAGGAAAAAACGCATACGCCCTTTTTGGCCAACCAAGCAAGCTTGCAAAGGAAATCTGCACTACAATGAAGTCTCACTTCCCCCCAGTCAAAAGGGCCATCTGAAAAAAGTGTAAAATCCAGAAAGGCAGGACAGGCCATGGAGAACTGGGAGCCTTGTTATGCTGATGGGCGGGATGTAAATTGCCAACAACCACTCGGGAGAAGTGTATGGTGTTTCCTGAAACATCTAAAAAACAAAGCAACAGAACCTAGGGCACTTCCACTTATGGTCCTATAGCTTAGGGAAATTAAAATCAAAAAGACACAGCCACCCCAAAGTTTGGAACGGCTCTGTTTACAAGAACCTCGTTTACAGTACAAGTTCAACATCGCAGAAAGTGAAAAATGGATAAAGAACTTGTGGTACTTACGTACAATGCAGTATCACTCAGCAATGAAATCTATGTCATCAGGCCCTTAGCAGCATAATGAGTGGATTCAGGTACGATGATTCTAACTGAAATAAGTCACACAGAAAAAGACACATCCTAAGATATCACTAATACACGGAATGTAAACTTGGCTACACAGGATCTGAATTACAGAACAGAACAGGGTCTCAAATTTAGAAAACCAACTTATGCTTGCTTAAGGGGAAAGGTGAGTTGGGGTGCTGCATAAAACCAGAGATTGAAATGAGCACAGATAAAGTTCCTTAAGCCAAATATGGAATAGACAAGAGCTACTCCTTGCTAAACGAAATGGACTCAAAACACCATATTAAATGCCTAAGAATGTACCTGACTAGTAAGTATCTTAAAACCTATGGATTGCTATGCCTCCAAAAGAGAATAAAGCATGTGTACAGGGGCATAAACGCAGCAGTGATAGGATTGGAGAGGTTCGGTGAGAAAATGAAGACCCTTTGAAGTCATATTGCATGGTACCCATTCCACGGGTTTCAACTACCCAGGTTTTAGGTATTCTTCCTCAGCTAAAAGATGCATGTGGAACCCAAGTATGATCAACCATGTGAATGGGAGACGTGTTCAAATATGTCTCAGTTTTCCTCCCCTGGTACTCGGGTGCAACATTCCAGACGCTTTACTAACACTCTCCCCACTTGGAGAGTCAGCGCCTTTAACCTCCTGTTTGGCCCAGTTTGCAATTTCTGCGGAAGATGAACAGGAATAGCGAGAACCAATGAGAGGCTAGCTGGAGGTGTCTGGACGGGCAAATTTAACTCTCATTTCCCACCAGGAAGAGGAAATAACCAAAGGCTCAGCGTGCCGTACCGGAGCCAGATTAGGGCCTGAAGCCATCCTGCGGTGTTGCGGCCAGCTCAAAAGAAAGCGAGTTGAAGAAAGGAGCTCAGGGGCACTGTAATTCACAAAACTGCAGAGTAATAAATGACAGCTATCGTCCAAAAATAGACTGAAGTAAGGCTGCCAAGAGGACTTGCAAGCAGGGCAGAATTGCAGGAAACCGATTTCAGGAGGTAGACAGGAATTGCATTTCAAGCATAGGAAAAGAGGCAGAACGTCCACAATGATGCACTTGGCCAAAAAGGGCGTATGCGTTTTTTCCTGAATATATTCAGGAAAAAACGCATACGCCCTTTTTGGCCAACCAAGCAAGCTTGCAAAGGAAATCTGCACTACAATGAAGTCTCACTTCCCCCCGGTCAAAAGGGTCATCTGAAAAAAGTGTAAAATCCAGAAAGGCAGGACAGGCCATGGAGAACTGGGAGCCTTGTTATGCTGATGGGCGGGATGTAAATTGCCAACAGCCACTCCGGAGAAGTGTATGGTGTTTCCTGAAACATCTAAAAAACAAAGCAACAGAGCCTAGTGCACTTCCACTTATGGTCCTATAGCTTAGGGAAATTAAAATCAAAAAGACACAGCCACCCCAAAGTTTGGGACGCCTCTGTATACAAGAACCTCGTTTACCGTACAAGTTCAATATCACAGAAAGTGAAAAATGGATAAAGTAGTTGTGGTACTCATGTACAAAGCAATATCACTCAGCAATGAAATCTATGTCACCAGGCCCGTAGCAGCATAATGAGTGGATTCGGGTATGGTGATTCTAACTGAAATAAGTCTAACAGAAAAAGAAACATCAAAAAATATCACTAATACATGGAATTTAAACTTGGCTACAGATGAACTGAATTACAAAACAGAACAGGGTCTCAAATTTAGAAAACCAACTTATGCTTGCTTAAGTGGAAAGGTGAGTTGGGGTGCTGCATAAAACCAGAGACTGAAATGAGCACAGATAAAGTTCCTTAAGCCAAATATGGAATAGACAAGAGCTACTCCTTGCTCAACGAAATGGACTCCACACCCCATATTAAACGCCTAAGAATATACCTGACTAGTAAGTATCTTAAAACCTATGGATTGCTATGTCTCCAAAAGAGAATCAAGCGTGTGTACAAGGGTCATAAACGCAGCAGTGATAGGATTGGAGAGATTCGGTGAGCAAATGAAGACCCTTTGAAGTCATATTGCATGGTACCCATTCCACGGGTCTCAACTCTCCAGGTTTAAGGTATTCTTTCTTCAGCTAAAACATGCATGTGGAACCCAGAGTATGATCAACCGTGTGATGGGGAGACATGTTCAAATATGTCTCAGTTTTCATCCCCTGGTACTTCGGTGCAACATTCCAGACGCTTTACTAACACTCTCACCACTTGGAGAGTCAGTGCCTTTAACCTCCTGTTTGTCCCAGTTTGCAATTTCTGCGGAAGATGTACAGGAATAGGGAGAACCAATGAGAGACAAGCGAGAGGTGTCTGGATTGGCAAATTTAACTCTAATTTCCCACCAGGATGAGGAATTAACCAAAGGCTCAGCGTGCCGTGCCGGAACCAGATTAGGGCCTGAAGCCATCCTGCGGTGTTGCGGCCAGCTCACAAGAAAGCGAGTTGAAGAAAGGAGCTCAGGGGCACTGTAATTCACAAACCTGCAGAGTTATAAATGACAGCTATCGTCCAAAAATAGACTGAAGTAAGGCTGCCAAGAGGACTTGAAAGCAGGGCAGAATTGCAGGAAACCGATTTCAGGAGGTAGACTGGAATTGCATTGAAAGCATAGGAAAAGAGGCAGAACGTCCACAATGATGCACTTGGCCAAAAAGGGCGTATGCGTTTTTTCCTGAATATATTCAGGAAAAAACGCATACGCCCTTTTTGGCCAACCAAGCAAGCTTGCAAAGGAAATCTGCACTACAATGAAGTCTCACTTCCCCCCGGTCAAAAGGGCCATCTGAAAAAAGTGTAAAATCCAGAAAGGCAGGACAGGCCATGGAGAACTGGGAGCCTTGTTATGCTGATGGGCGGGATGTAAATTGCTAACATACACTCCGGGGAAGTGTATGGTGTTTCCTGAAACATCTAAAAAACAAAGCAACAGAGCCTAGGGCACTTCCACTTATGGTCCTATAGCTTAGGGAAATTAAAATCAAAAAGACACAGCCACCCCAAAGTTTGGGACGCCTCTGTTTACAAGAACCTCGTTTACAGTACAAGTTCAACATCACAGAAAGTGAAAAATGGATAAAGAAGTTTTGCTATTTACTTACAAAGCAATATCACTCAGCAATGAAATCTATGTCATCAGGCACTTAGAAGCACAATGAGTGGATTCAGGTATGATGATTCTAACTGAAATAAGTCACACAGAAAAAGAAACATCATAAGATATCAGTAATACACGGAATGTAAACTTGGCTACACAGGAACTGAATTACAGAACAGAACAGGGTCTCAAATTTAGAAAACCAACTTATGCCTGCTTAAGTGTAAAGGTGAGTTGGGGTGCTGCATAAAACCAGAGATTGAAATGAGCACAGATAAAGTTCCTTAAGCCAAATATGGAATAGACAAGAGCTACTCCTTGCTCAACGAAATGCACTCAACACCGCATATTAAACGCCTAAGACTGTACCTGACTAGTAAGTATCTTAAAACCTATGGATTGCGATGTCTCCGAAAGAGAATCAAGCATGTGTACAGGGGCATAAACGCAGCAGTGATAGGATTGGAGAGGTTCGGTGAGCAAATGAAGACCCTTTGAAGTCATATTGCATGGTACCCATTCCACGGGTTTCAACTACCCTGGTTTAAGGTATTCTTCCTTCAGCTAAAACATGCGTGTGGAACCTAGAGTATGATCAACCATGTGATCGGGAGACGTGTTCAAATATGTCTCAGTTTTTGTACCCTGGAACTCGGGTGCAACATTCCAGACGCTTTACTAACACTCTCCCGACTTGGAGAGTCAGTGCCTTTAACCTCCTGTTTGGCCCAGTTTGCAATTTCTATGGAAGATGAACAGGAATAGCGAGAACCAATGAGAGACTAGCTGGAGGTGTCTGGACGGGCAAATTTAACTCTCATTTCCCACCGGGAAGAGGAAATAACCAAAGGATCAGCGTGCCGTGCCGGAACCAGATTAGGGCCTGAAGCCATCCTGCGGTGTTGCGGCCAGCTCAAAAGAAAGCGAGTTGAAGAAAGGAGCTCAGGGGCACTGTAATTCACAAACCTGCAGAGTTATAAATGACAGCTATCGTCCAAAAATAGACTGAAGTAAGGCTGCCAAGAGGACTTGAAAGCGGGGCAGAATTGCAGGAAACCGATTTCAGGAGGTAGACTGGAATTGCATTGAAAGCATAGGAAAAGAGGCAGAACGTCCACAATGATGCACTTGGCCAAAAAGGGCGTATGCGTTTTTTCCTGAATATATTCAGGAAAAAACGCATACGCCCTTTTTGGCCAACCAAGCAAGCTTGCAAAGGAAATCTGCACTACAATGAAGTCTCACTTCCCCCCGGTCAAAAGGGCCATCTGAAAAAAGTGTAAAATCCAGAAAGGCAGGACAGGCCATGGAGAACTGGGAGCCTTGTTATGCTGATGGGCGGGATGTAAATTGCCAACAGACACTCGGGAGAAGTGTATGGTGTTTCCTGAAACATCTAAAAAACAAAGCAACAGAGCCTAGGGCACTTCCACTTATGGTCCTATAGCTTAGGGAAATTAAAATCAAAAAGACACAGCCACCCCAAAGTTTGGGACGCCTCTGTTTACAAGAACCTCGTTTACCGTACAAGTTCAACATCGCAGAAAGTGAAAAATGGATAAAGAAGTTGTGGTATTTACTTACAAAGCAATATCACTCAGCAATGAAATCTATGTCATCAGGCCCTTAGCAGCACAATGAGTGGATTCAGGTATGATGATTCTAACTGAAATAAGTCACACAGAAAAAGAAACATCATAAGATATCAGTAATACACGGAATGTAAACTTGGCTACACAGGAACTGAATTACAGAACAGAACAGGGTCTCAAATTTAGAAAACCAACTTATGCTTGCTTAAGGGGAAAGGTGAGTTGGGGTGCTGCATAAAACCAGAGATCGAAATGAGCACAGATAAAGTTCCTTAAGCCAAATATGGAATAGACAAGAGCTACTCCTTGCTCAACGAAATGGACTCAACACCACATATTAAACGCCTAAGAATGTACCTGACTAGTAAGTATCTTAAAACCTATGGATTGCTATGTCTCCGAAAGAGAATCAAGCATGTGTACAGGGGCATAAACGCAGCAGTGATAGGATTGGAGAGGTTCGGTGAGCAAATGAAGACCCTTTGAAGTGATATTGCATGGTACCCATTCCACGGGTCTCAACTCTCCAGGTTTAAGGTATTCTACCTTCAGCTAAAACATGCATGTGGAACCCAGAGTATGATCAACCGTGTGAACGGGAGACGTGTTCAAATATGTCTCAGTTATCCTCCCCTGGTACTCGGGTGCAACATTCCAGACGCTCTACTAACACTCTCCCCACTTGGAGAGTCAGCGCCTTTAACCTCCTGTTTGGCCCAGTTTGCAATTTCTGCGGAAGATGAACAGGAATAGGGAGAACCCATGAGAGACTAGCTGGAGGTGTCTGGACGGGCAAATTTAACTCTCATTTCCCACCAGGAAGAGGAAATAAACAAAGGATCAGCGTGCCGTGCCGGAACCAGATTAGGGCCGGAAGCCATCCTGCGGTGTTGCGGCCAGCTCAAAAGAAAGGGAGTTGAAGAAAGGAGCTCAGGGGCACTGTAATTCACAAACCTGCAGAGTTATAAATGACAGCTATCGTCCAAAAATAGACTGAAGTAAGGCTGCCAAGAGGACTTGAAAGCGGGGCAGAATTGCAGGAAACCGATTTCAGGAGGTAGACTGGAATTGCATTGAAAGCATAGGAAAAGAGGCAGAACGTCCACAATGATGCACTTGGCCAAAAAGGGCGTATGCGTTTTTTCCTGAATATATTCAGGAAAAAACGCATACGCCCTTTTTGGCCAACCAAGCAAGCTTGCAAAGGAAATCTGCACTACAATGAAGTCTCACTTCCCCCCGGTCAAAAGGGCCATCTGAAAAAAGTGTAAAATCCAGAAAGGCAGGACAGGCCATGGAGAACTGGGCGCCTTGTTATGCTGATGGGCGGGATGTAAATTGCCAACAGACACTCGGGAGAAGTGTATGGTGTTTCCTGAAACATCTAAAAAACAAAGCAACAGAGCCTAGGGCACTTCCACTTATGGTCCTATAGATTAGGGAAATTAAAATCAAAAAGACACAGCCACCCCAAAGTTTGGGACGCCTCTGTTTACAAGAACCTCGTTTACGGTAAAAGTTCAATATCACAGAAAGTGAAAAATGGATAAAGAACTTGTGGTACTTACGTACAGTGTAGTATCACTCAGCAATGAAATCTATGTCATCAGGCCCGTAGCAGCATAATGAGTGGATTCAGGTACGATGATTCTAACTGAAATAAGTCACACAGAAACAGAAACATCATAAGATATCACTAATACACGGAATGTAAACTTGGCTACACAGGAACTGAATTCCAAAACAGAACAGGGTCTCAAATTTAGAAAACCAACTTATGCTTGCTTAAGGGGAAAGGTGAGTTGGGGTGCTGCATAAAACCAGAGATTGAAATGAGCACAGATAAAGTTCCTTAAGCCAAATATGGAATAGACAAGAGCTACTCCTTGCTCAATGAAATGGACTCAACACCGCATATTAAATGCCTAAGAATGTACCTGACTAGTAAGTATCTTAAAACCTATGGATTGCTATGTCTCCAAAAGAGAATCAAGCATGTGTACAGGGGCATAAACGCAGCAGTGATAGGATTGGAGAGGTTCGGTGAGCAAATGAAGACCCTTTGAAGTCATATTGCATGGTACCCATTCCACGGGTTTCAACTACCCAGGTTTAAGGTATTCTTCCTTCATCTAAAACATGCATGTGGAACCTAGAGTATGATCAACCATGTGATCGGGAGACGTGTTCAAATATGTCTCAGTTTTCGTACCCTGGTACTCGGGTGCAACATTCCAGACGCTTTACTAACACTCTCCCCACTTGGAGAGTCAGTCCCTTTAACCACCTGTTTGGCCCAGTTTGCAATTTCTGTGGAAGATGAACAGGAATAGCGAGAACCAATGAAAGACTAGCTGGAGGTGTCTGGATGGGCAAATTTAACTCTCATTTCCCACCAGGAAGAGGAATTAACCAAAGGCTCAGCGTGCCATGCCGGAACCACATTAGGGCCTGAAGACATCCTGCGGTGTTGCGGCCAGCTCACAAGAAAGCGAGTTGAAGAAAGGAGCTCAGGGGCACTGTAATTCACAAACCTGCAGAGTTATAAATGACAGCTATCGTCCAAAAATAGACTGAAGTAAGGCTGCCAAGAGGACTTGAAAGCGGGGCAGAATTGCAGGAAACCGATTTCAGGAGGTAGACTGGAATTGCATTGAAAGCATAGGAAAAGAGGCAGAACGTCCACAATGATGCACTTGGCCAAAAAGGGCGTATGCGTTTTTTCCTGAATATATTCAGGAAAAAACGCATACGCCCTTTTTGGCCAACCAAGCAAGCTTGCAAAGGAAATCTGCACTACAATGAAGTCTCACTTCCCCCCGGTCAAAAGGGCCATCTGAAAAAAGTGTAAAATCCAAAAAGGCAGGACAGGCCATGGAGAACTGGGAGCCTTGTTATGCTGAAGGGTGGGATGTAAATTGCCAACAAACACTCGGGAGAAGTGTATGGTGTTTCCTGAAATATCTAAAAAACAAAGCAACAGAGCCTAGGGCACTTCCACTTATGGTCCTATAGCTTAGGGAATTTAAAATCAAAAAGACACAGCCACCCCAAAGTTTCGAATGGCTCTGTTTACAAGAACCTCGTTTACAGTACAAGTTCAACATCGCAGAAAGTGAAAAATGGATAAAAAAGTTGTGGTATTTACTTACAAAGCAATATCACTCAGCAATGAAATCTGTGTCATCAGGCCCTTAGCAGCACAATGAGTGGATTCAGGTATGATGATTCTAACTGAAATAAGTCACACAGAAAAAGAAACATCATAAGATATCAGTAATACACGGAATGTAATCTTGGCTACACAGGATCTGAATTACAGAACAGAACAGGGTCTCAAATTTAGAAAACCAACTTATGCTTGCTTAAGGGGAAAGGTGAGTTGGGGTGCTGCATAAAACCAGAGATTGAAATGAGCACAGATAAAGTTCCTTAAGCCAAATATGGAATAGACAAGAGCTACTCCTTGCTCAATGAAATAGACTCAACACCGCATATTAAACGCCTAAGAATGTACCTGACTAGTAAGTATCTTAAAACCTTTGGATTGCTATGTCTCCGAAAGAGAATCAAGCATGTGTACAGGGGCATAAACGCAGCAGTGATAGGATTGGAGAGGTTCGGTGAGCAAATGAAGACCCTTTGAAGTCATATTGCATGGTACCCATTCCACGAGTTTCAAATACCCAGGTTTAAGGTACTGTTCCTTCAGCTAAAAGATGCATGTGGAACCCAAGTATGATCAACCATGTGAACGGGAGACGTGTTCAAATATGTCTCAGTTTTCCTCCCCTGGTACTCGGGTGCAACATTCCAGACGCTTTACTAACACTCTCCCCACTTGGAGAGTCAGCGCCTTTAACCTCCTGTTTGGCCCAGTTTGCAATTTCTTGGAAGATGAACAGGAATAGTGAGAACCAATGAGAGACTAGCTGGAGGTGTCTGGACGGGCAAATTTAACTCTCATTTCCCACCAGGAAGAGGAAATAACCAAAGGCTCAGCGTGCCGTACCGGAACCAGATTAGGGCCTGAAGCCATCCTGCGGTGTTGCGGCCAGCTCAAAAGAAAGCGAGTTGAAGAAAGGAGCTCAGGGGCACTGTAATTCACAAACCTGCAGAGTTATAAATGACAGCTATCGTCCAAAAATAGACTGAAGTAAGGCTGCCAAGAGGACTTGAAAGCGGGGCAGAATTGCAGGAAACCGATTTCAGGAGGTAGACTGGAATTGCATTGAAAGCATAGGAAAAGAGGCAGAACGTCCACAATGATGCACTTGGCCAAAAAGGGCGTATGCGTTTTTTCCTGAATATATTCAGGAAAAAACGCATACGCCCTTTTTGGCCAACCAAGCAAGCTTGCAAAGGAAATCTGCACTACAATGAAGTCTCACTTCCCCCCGGTCAAAAGGGCCATCTGAAAAAAATGTAAAATCCAGAAAGGCAGGACAGGCCATGGAGAACTGGGAGCCTTGTTATGCTGATGGGCGGGATGTAAATTACCAACAGACACTCAGGAGAAGTGTATGGTGTTTCCTGAAACATCTAAAAAACAAAGCAACAGAGCCTAGGGCACTGCCACTTATGGTCCTATAGCTTAGGGAAATTAAAATCAAAAAGACACAGCCACCCCAAAGTTTGGGACGCCTCTGTTTACAAGAACCTCATTTACAGTACAAGTTCAACATCGCAGAAAGTGAAAAATGGATAAAAAAGTTGTGGTATTTACTTACAAAGCAATATCACTCAGCAATGAAATCTGTGTCATCAGGCACTTAGCAGCACAATGAGTGGATTCAGGTATGATGATTCTAACTGAAATAAGTCACACAGAAAAAGAAACATCATAAGATATCAGTAATACACGGAATGTAAACTTGGCTACACAGGAACTGAATTACAGAACAGAACAGGGTCTCAAATTTAGAAAACCAACTTATGCTTGCTTAAGGGTAAAGGTGAGTTGGGGTGCTGCATAAAACCAGAGATTGAAATGAGCACAGATAAAGTTCCTTAAGCCAAATATGGAATAGACAAGAGCTACTCCTTGCTCAACGAAATGGACTCAACACCGCATATTAAACGCCTAAGAATGTACCTGACTAGTAAGTATCTTAAAACCTATGGATTGCTATGTCTCCGAAAGAGAATCAAGCATGTGTACAGGGGCATAAACGCAGCAGTGATAGGATTGGAGAGGTTCTGTGAGCAAATGAAGACCCTTTGAAGTCATATTGCATGGTACCGATTCCACGGGTTTTAACTACCCAGGTTTAAGGTATTCTTCCTTCAGCTAAAACATGCATGTGGAACCTAGAGTATGATCAACCATGTGATCGGGAGACGTGTTCAAATATGTCTCAGTTTTCGTACCTTGGTACTCGGGTGCAACATTCCAGACACTTTACTAACACTCTCCCCACTTGGAGAGTCAGTCCCTTTAACCTCCTGTTTGGCCCAGTTTGCAATTTCTGTGGAAGATGAACAGGAATAGCGAGAACCAATGAGAGACTAGCTGGAGGTGTCTGGATGGGCAAATTTAACTCTCATTTCCCACCAGGAAGAGGAATTACCCAAAGGCTCAGCGTGCCGTGCCAGAACCAGATTAGGGCCTGAAAACATCCTGCGGTGTTGCGGCCAGGTCACAAGAAAGCGAGTTAAAGAAAGGAGCTCAGGAGCACTGTAATTCACAAACCTGCAGAGTTATAAATGACAGCTATCGTCCAAAAATAGATTGAAGTAAGGCTGCCAAGAGGACTTGAAAGCGGGGCAGAATTGCAGGAAACCGATTTCAGGAGGTAGACTGGAATTTCATTGAAAGCATAGGGAAAGAGGCAGAACGTCCACAATGATGCACTTGGCCAAAAGGGGCGTATGCATTTTTTCCTGAATATATTCAGGAAAAAACGCATACGCCCCTTTTGGCCAACCAAGCAAGCTTGCAAAGGAAATCTGCACTACAATGAAGTCTCACTTCCCCGCGGTCAAAAGGGCCATCTGAAAAAAGTGTAAAATCCAGAAAGGCAGGACAGGCCATGGAGAACTGGGAGCCTTGTTATGCTGATGGGCGGGATGTAAATTACCAACAGACACTCAGGAGAAGTGTATGGTGTTTCCTGAAACATCTAAAAAACAAAGCAACAGAGCCTAGGGCACTGCCACTTATGGTCCTATAGCTTAGGGAAATTAAAATCAAAAAGACACAGCCACCCCAAAGTTTGGGACGCCTCTGTTTACAAGAACCTCGTTTACAGTACAAGTTCAACATCGCAGAAATTGAAAAATGGATAAAGAAGTTGTGGTATTTACTTACAAAGCAATATCACTCAGCAATGAAATCTGTGTCATCAGGCCCTTAGCAGCACAATGAGTGGATTCAGGTATGATGATTCTAACTGAAATAAGTCACACAGAAAAAGAAACATCATAAGATATCAGTAATACACGGAATGGAAACTTGGCTACACAGGAACTGAATTACAGAACAGAACAGGGTCTCAAATTTAGAAAACCAACTTATGCCTGCTTAAGGGGAAAGGTGAGTTGGGGTGCTGCATAAAACCAGAGATTGAAATGAGCACAGATAAAGTTCCTTAAGCCAAATATGGAATATACAAGAGCTACTCCTTGCTCAACGAAATGGACTCAACACTCCATATTAAACGCCTAAGAATGTACCTGACTAGTAAGTATCTTAAAACCTATGGATTGCTATGTCTCCGAAAGAGAATCAAGCATGTGTACAGGGGCATAAACGCAGCAGTGATAGGATTGGAGAGGTTCGGTGAGCAAATGAAGACCCTTTGAAGTCATATTGCATGGTACCCATTCCACGGGTTTAAACTACCCAGGTTTTAGGTATTCTTCCTCAGCTAAAACATGCATGTGGAACCCAAGTATGATCAACCATGTGAATGGGAGACGTGTTCAAATATGTCTCAGCTTTCCTCCCCTGGTACTCGGGTGCAACATTCCAGACGCTTTACTAACACTCTCCCCACTTGGAAAGTCAGCGCCTTTAACCTCCTGTTTGGCCCAGTTTGCAATTTCTGAGGAAGATGAACAGGAATAGCGAGAACCAATGAGAGGCTAGCTGGAGGTGTCTGGACGGGCAAATTTAACTCTCATTTCCCACCAGGAAGAGGAAATAACCAAAGGCTCAGTGTGCCGTGCCGGACCAGATTAGGGCCTGAAGCCATCCTGCAGTGTTGCGGCCAGCTCAAAAGAAAGCGAGTTGAAGAAAGGAGCTCAGGGGCACTGTAATTCACAAACCTGCAGAGTTATAAATGACAGCTATCGTCCAAAAATAGACTGAAGTAAGGCTGCCAAGAGGACTTGAAAGCAGGGCAGAATTGCAGGAAACCGATTTCAGGAGGTAGACTGGAATTGCATTGAAAGCATAGGAAAAGAGGCAGAACGTCCACAATGATGCACTTGGCCAAAAAGGGCGTATGCGTTTTTTCCTGAATATATTCAGGAAAAAACGCATACGCCCTTTTTGGCCAACCAAGCAAGCTTGCAAAGGAAATCTGCACTACAATGAAGTCTCACTTCCCCCCAGTCAAAAGGGCCATCTGAAAAAAGTGTAAAATCCAGAAAGGCAGGACAGGCCATGGAGAACTGGGAGCCTTGTTATGCTGAAGGGCGGGATGTAAATTGCCAACAAACACTCGGGAGAAGTGTATGGTGTTTCCTGAAACATCTAAAAAACAAAGCAACAGAGCCTAGGGCACTTCCACTTATGGTCCTATAGCTTAGGGAATTTAAACTCAAAAAGACACAGCCACCCCAAAGTTTTGAACGGCTCTGTTTACAAGAACCTCGTTTACAGTACAAGTTCAACATCGCAGAAAGTGAAAAATGGATAAAAAAGTTGTGGTATTTACTTACAAACAATATCACTCAGCAATGAAATCTGTGTCATCAGGCCCTTAGAAGCACAATGAGTGGATTCAGGTATGATGATTCTAACTGAAATAAGTCACACAGAAAAAGAAACATCATAAGATATCAGTAATACACGGAATGTAAACTTGGCTACACAGGAACTGAATTACAGAACAGAACAGGGTCTCAAATTTAGAAAACCAACTTATGCTTGCTTAAGGGGAAAGGTGAGTTGGGGTGCTGCATAAAACCAGAGATTGAAATGAGCACAGATAAAGTTCCTTAAGCCAAATATGGAATAGACAAGAGCTACTCCTTGCTCAACGAAATGGACTCAACACCGCATATTAAACGCCTAAGAATGTACTTGACTAGTAAGTATCTTAAAACCTTTGGATTGCTATGTCTCCGAAAGAGAATCAAGCATGTGTACAGGGGCATAAACGCAGCAGTGATAGGATTGGAGAGGTTCGGTGAGCAAATGAAGACCCTTTGAAGTCATATTGCATGGTACCCATTCCACGGGTTTCAAATACACAGGTTTAAGGTATTCTTCCTTCAGCTAAAAGATGCATGTGGAACCCAAGTATGATCAACTATGTGAACGGGAGACGTGTTCAAATATGTCTCAGTTTTCATCCCCTGGTACTCGGGTGCAACATTCCAGACGCTGTACTAACACTCTCCCCACTTGGAGAGTCAGCGCCTTTAACCTCCTGTTTGGCCCAGTTTGCAATTTCTGCGGAAGATGAACAGGAATAGCGAGTACCAATGAGAGACTAGCTGGAGGTGTCTGGACGGGCAAATTTAACTCTCATTTCCCACCAGGAAGGGGAAATAACCAAAGGCTCAGCGTGCCGTGCCGGAACCAGATTAGGGCCTGAAGCCATCGTGCGTTGTTGCTGCCAGGTCACAAGAAAGCGAGTTGAAGAAAGGAGCTCAGGGGCACTGTAATTCACAAACCTGCAGAGTTATAAATGACAGCTATCGTCCAAAAATATACTGAAGTAAGGCTGCCAAGAGGACTTGAAAGCGGGGCAGAATTGCAGGAAACCGATTTCAGGAGGTAGACTGGAATTGCATTGAAAGCATAGGAAAAGAGGCAGAACGTCCACAATGATGCACTTGGCCAAAAAGGGCGTATGCGTTTTTTCCTGAATATATTAAGGAAAAAACGCATACGCCCTTTTTGGCCAACCAAGCAAGCTTGCAAAGGAAATCTGCACTACAATGAAGTCTCACTTCCCCCCGGTCAAAAGGGCCATCTGAAAAAAGTGTAAAATCCAGAAAGGCAGGACAGGCCATGGAGAACTGGGAGCCTTGTTATGCTGATGGGCGGGATGTAAATTGCCAACAACCACTCGGGAGAAGTGTATGGTGTTTCCTGAAACATCTAAAAAACAAAGCAACAGAACCTAGGGCACTTCCACTTATGGTCCTATAGCTTAGGGAAATTAAAATCAAAAAGACACAGCCACCCCAAAGTTTGGAACGGCTCTGTTTACAAGAACCTCGTTTACAGTACAAGTTCAACATCGCAGAAAGTGAAAAATGGATAAAGAACTTGTGGTACTTACGTACAATGCAGTATCACTCAGCAATGAAATCTATGTCATCAGGCCCGTAGCAGCATAATGAGTGGATTCAGGTACGATGATTCTAACTGAAATAAGTCACACAGAAAAAGACACATCCTAAGATATCACTAATACACGGAATGTAAACTTGGCTACACAGGAACTGAATTACAGAACAGAACAGGGTCTCAAATTTAGAAAACCAACTTATGCTTGCTTAAGGGGAAAGGTGAGTTGGGGTGCTGCATAAAACCAGAGATTGAAATGAGCACAGATAAAGTTCCTTAAGCCAAATATGGAATAGACAAGAGCTACTCCTTGCTCAACGAAATGGACTCAAAACACCATATTAAATGCCTAAGAATGTACCTGACTAGTAAGTATCTTAAAACCTATGGATTGCTATGCCTCCAAAAGAGAATAAAGCATGTGTACAGGGGCATAAACGCAGCAGTGATAGGATTGGAGAGGTTCGGTGAGAAAATGAAGACCCTTTGAAGTCATATTGCATGGTACCCATTCCACGGGTTTCAACTACCCAGGTTTTAGGTATTCTTCCTCAGCTAAAAGATGCATGTGGAACCCAAGTATGATCAACCATGTGAATGGGAGACGTGTTCAAATATGTCTCAGTTTTCCTCCCCTGGTACTCGGGTGCAACATTCCAGACGCTTTACTAACACTCTCCCCACTTGGAAAGTCAGTGCCTTTAACCTCCTGTTTGGCCCAGTTTGCAATTTCTGCGGAAGATGAACAGGAATAGCGAGAACCAATGAGAGGCTAGCTGGAGGTGTCTGGACGGGCAAATTTAACTCTCATTTCCCACCAGGAAGAGGAAATAACCAAAGGCTCAGTGTGCCGTGCCGGACCAGATTAGGGCCTGAAGCCATCCTGCAGTGTTGCGGCCAGCTCAAAAGAAAGCGAGTTGAAGAAAGGAGCTCAGGGGCACTGTAATTCACAAACCTGCAGAGTTATAAATGACAGCTATCGTCCAAAAATAGACTGAAGTAAGGCTGCCAAGAGGACTTGAAAGCGGGGCAGAATTGCAGGAAACCGATTTCAGGAGGTAGACTGGAATTGCATTGAAAGCATAGGAAAAGAGGCAGAACGTCCACAATGATGCACTTGGCCAAAAAGGGCGTATGCGTTTTTTCCTGAATATATTCAGGAAAAAACGCATACGCCCTTTTTGGCCAACCAAGCAAGCTTGCAAAGGAAATCTGCACTACAATGAAGTCTCACTTCCCCCCGGTCAAAAGGGCCATCTGAAAAAAGTGTAAAATCCAGAAAGGCAGGACAGGCCATGGAGAACTGGGAGCCTTGTTATGCTGAAGGGCGGGATGTAAATTGCCAACAGACACTCGGGAGAAGTGTATGGTGTTTCCTGAAACATGTAAAAAACAAAGCAACAGAGCCTAGGGCACTTCCACTTATGGTCCTCTAGCTTAGGGAATTTAAAATCAAAAAGACACAGCCACCCCAAAGTTTCGAATGGCTCTGTTTACAAGAACCTCGTTTACAGTACAAGTTCAACATCGCAGAAAGTGAAAAATGGATAAAAAAGTTGTGGTATTTACTTACAAAGCAATATCACTCAGCAATGAAATCTGTGTCATCAGGCCCTTAGCAGCACAATGAGTGGATTCAGGTATGATGATTCTAACTGAAATAAGTCACACAGAAAAAGAAACATCATAAGATATCAGTAATACACGGAATGTAAACTTGGCTAGACAGGAACTGAATTACAGAACAGAACAGGGTCTCAAATTTAGAAAACCAACTTATGCTTGCTTAAGGGGAAAGGTGAGTTTGGGTGCTGCATAAAACCAGAGATTGAAATGAGCACAGATAAAGTTCCTTAAGCCAAATATGGAATAGACAAGAGCTACTCCTTGCTCAACGAAATGCACTCAACACCGCATATTAAACGCCTAAGAATGTACCTGACTAGTAAGTATCTTAAAACCTATGGATTGCTATGTCTCCGAAAGAGAATCAAGCATGTGTACAGGGGCATAAACGCAGCAGTGATAGGATTGGAGAGGTTCGGTGAGCAAATGAAGACCCTTTGAAGTCATATTGCATGGTACCCATTCCACGGGTTTCAAATACACAGGTTTAAGGTATTCTTCCTTCAGCTAAAAGATGCATGTGGAACCCAAGTATGATCAACTATGTGAACGGGAGACGTGTTCAAATATGTCTCAGTTTTCCTCCCCTGGTACTCGGGTGCAACATTCCAGACGCTTTACTAACACTCTCCCCACTTGGAGAGTCAGCGCCTTTAACCTCCTGTTTGGCCCAGTTTGCAATTTCTGCGGAAGATGAACAGGAATAGCGAGTACCAATGAGAGACTAGCTGGAGGTGTCTGGACGGGCAAATTTAACTCTCATTTCCCACCAGGAAGAGGAAATAACCAAAGGCTCAGCGTGCCGTGCCGGAACCAGATTAGGGCCTGAAGCCATCCTGCGGTGTTGCGGCCAGGTCACAAGAAAGCGAGTTGAAGAAAGGAGCTCAGGGGCACTGTAATTCACAAACCTGCAGAGTTATAAATGACAGCTATCGTCCAAAAATAGACTGAAGTAAGGCTGCCAAGAGGACTTGAAAGCGGGGCAGAATTGCAGGAAACCGATTTCAGGAGGTAGACTGGAATTGCATTGAAAGCATAGGAAAAGAGGCAGAACGTCCACAATGATGCACTTGGCCAAAAAGGGCGTATGCGTTTTTTCCTGAATATATTCAGGAAAAAACGCATACGCCCTTTTTGGCCAACCAAGCAAGCTTGCAAAGGAAATCTGCACTACAATGAAGTCTCACTTCCCCCCAGTCAAAAGGGCCATCTGAAAAAAGTGTAAAATCCAGAAAGGCAGGACAGGCCATGGAGAACTGGGAGCCTTGTTATGCTGATGGGCGGGATGTAAATTGCCAACAACCACTCGGGAGAAGTGTATGGTGTTTCCTGAAACATCTAAAAAACAAAGCAACAGAACCTAGGGCACTTCCACTTATGGTCCTATAGCTTAGGGAAATTAAAATCAAAAAGACACAGGCACCCCAAAGTTTGGAACGGCTCTGTTTACAAGAACCTCGTTTACAGTACAAGTTCAACATCGCAGAAAGTGAAAAATGGATAAAGAACTTGTGGTACTTACGTACAATGCAGTATCACTCAGCAATGAAATCTATGTCATCAGGCCCTTAGCAGCATAATGAGTGGATTCAGGTACGATGATTCTAACTGAAATAAGTCACACAGAAAAAGACACATCCTAAGATATCACTAATACACGGAATGTAAACTTGGCTACACAGGATCTGAATTACAGAACAGAACAGGGTCTCAAATTTAGAAAACCAACTTATGCTTGCTTAAGGGGAAAGGTGAGTTGGGGTGCTGCATAAAACCAGAGATTGAAATGAGCACAGATAAAGTTCCTTAAGCCAAATATGGAATAGACAAGAGCTACTCCTTGCTAAACGAAATGGACTCAAAACACCATATTAAATGCCTAAGAATGTACCTGACTAGTAAGTATCTTAAAACCTATGGATTGCTATGCCTCCAAAAGAGAATAAAGCATGTGTACAGGGGCATAAACGCAGCAGTGATAGGATTGGAGAGGTTCGGTGAGAAAATGAAGACCCTTTGAAGTCATATTGCATGGTACCCATTCCACGGGTTTCAACTACCCAGGTTTTAGGTATTCTTCCTCAGCTAAAAGATGCATGTGGAACCCAAGTATGATCAACCATGTGAATGGGAGACGTGTTCAAATATGTCTCAGTTTTCCTCCCCTGGTACTCGGGTGCAACATTCCAGACGCTTTACTAACACTCTCCCCACTTGGAGAGTCAGCGCCTTTAACCTCCTGTTTGGCCCAGTTTGCAATTTCTGCGGAAGATGAACAGGAATAGCGAGAACCAATGAGAGGCTAGCTGGAGGTGTCTGGACGGGCAAATTTAACTCTCATTTCCCACCAGGAAGAGGAAATAACCAAAGGCTCAGCGTGCCGTACCGGAGCCAGATTAGGGCCTGAAGCCATCCTGCGGTGTTGCGGCCAGCTCAAAAGAAAGCGAGTTGAAGAAAGGAGCTCAGGGGCACTGTAATTCACAAAACTGCAGAGTAATAAATGACAGCTATCGTCCAAAAATAGACTGAAGTAAGGCTGCCAAGAGGACTTGCAAGCAGGGCAGAATTGCAGGAAACCGATTTCAGGAGGTAGACAGGAATTGCATTTCAAGCATAGGAAAAGAGGCAGAACGTCCACAATGATGCACTTGGCCAAAAAGGGCGTATGCGTTTTTTCCTGAATATATTCAGGAAAAAACGCATACGCCCTTTTTGGCCAACCAAGCAAGCTTGCAAAGGAAATCTGCACTACAATGAAGTCTCACTTCCCCCCGGTCAAAAGGGTCATCTGAAAAAAGTGTAAAATCCAGAAAGGCAGGACAGGCCATGGAGAACTGGGAGCCTTGTTATGCTGATGGGCGGGATGTAAATTGCCAACAGCCACTCCGGAGAAGTGTATGGTGTTTCCTGAAACATCTAAAAAACAAAGCAACAGAGCCTAGTGCACTTCCACTTATGGTCCTATAGCTTAGGGAAATTAAAATCAAAAACACACAGCCACCCCAAAGTTTGGGACGCCTCTGTATACAAGAACCTCGTTTACCGTACAAGTTCAATATCACAGAAAGTGAAAAATGGATAAAGTAGTTGTGGTACTCATGTACAAAGCAATATCACTCAGCAATGAAATCTATTTCACCAGGCCCGTAGCAGCATAATGAGTGGATTCGGGTATGGTGATTCTAACTGAAATAAGTCTAACAGAAAAAGAAACATCAAAAAATATCACTAATACATGGAATTTAAACTTGGCTACAGAGGAACTGAATTACAAAACAGAACAGGGTCTCAAATTTAGAAAACCAACTTATGCTTGCTTAAGTGGAAAGGTGAGTTGGGGTGCTGCATAAAATCAGAGACTGAAATGAGCACAGATAAAGTTCCTTAAGCCAAATATGGAATAGACAAGAGCTACTCCTTGCTCAACGAAATGGACTCCACACCCCATATTAAACGCCTAAGAATATACCTGACTAGTAAGTATCTTAAAACCTATGGATTGCTATGTCTCCAAAAGAGAATCAAGCGTGTGTACAAGGGTCATAAACGCAGCAGTGATAGGATTGGAGAGATTCGGTGAGCAAATGAAGACCCTTTGAAGTCATATTGCATGGTACCCATTCCACGGGTCTCAACTCTCCAGGTTTAAGGTATTCTTTCTTCAGCTAAAACATGCATGTGGAACCCAGAGTATGATCAACCGTGTGATGGGGAGACATGTTCAAATATGTCTCAGTTTTCATCCCCTGGTACTTCGGTGCAACATTCCAGACGCTTTACTAACACTCTCACCACTTGGAGAGTCAGTGCCTTTAACCTCCTGTTTGTCCCAGTTTGCAATTTCTGCGGAAGATGTACAGGAATAGGGAGAACCAATGAGAGACAAGCGAGAGGTGTCTGGATTGGCAAATTTAACTCTAATTTCCCACCAGGATGAGGAATTAACCAAAGGCTCAGCGTGCCGTGCCGGAACCAGATTAGGGCCTGAAGCCATCCTGCGGTGTTGCGGCCAGCTCACAAGAAAGCGAGTTGAAGAAAGGAGCTCAGGGGCACTGTAATTCACAAACCTGCAGAGTTATAAATGACAGCTATCGTCCAAAAATAGACTGAAGTAAGGCTGCCAAGAGGACTTGAAAGCAGGGCAGAATTGCAGGAAACCGATTTCAGGAGGTAGACTGGAATTGCATTGAAAGCATAGGAAAAGAGGCAGAACGTCCACAATGATGCACTTGGCCAAAAAGGGCGTATGCGTTTTTTCCTGAATATATTCAGGAAAAAACGCATACGCCCTTTTTGGCCAACCAAGCAAGCTTGCAAAGGAAATCTGCACTACAATGAAGTCTCACTTCCCCCCGGTCAAAAGGGCCATCTGAAAAAAGTGTAAAATCCAGAAAGGCAGGACAGGCCATGGAGAACTGGGAGCCTTGTTATGCTGATGGGCGGGATGTAAATTGCTAACATACACTCCGGGGAAGTGTATGGTGTTTCCTGAAACATCTAAAAAACAAAGCAACAGAGCCTAGGGCACTTCCACTTATGGTCCTATAGCTTCGGGAAATTAAAATCAAAAAGACACAGCCACCCCAAAGTTTGGGAAGCCTCTGTTTACAAGAACCTCGTTTACCGGACAAGTTCAATATCACAGAAAGTGAGAAATGGATAAAGAACTTGTGGTACTTATGTACAATGCAATATCACTCAGCAATGAAATCTATGTCATCAGGCCCGTAGCAGCATAATGAGTGGATTCAGGTAAGATGATTCTAACTGAAATAAGTCACACAGAAAAAGAAACATCATAAGATATCACTAATACACGGAATGTAAACTTGGCTACACAGGAACTGCATTCCAAAACAGAACAGGGTCTCAAATTTAGAAAACCAACTTCTGCTTGCTTAAGGGGAAAGGTGAGTTGGGGTGCTGCATAAAACCAGAGATTGAAATGAGCACAGATAAAGTTCCTTAAGCCAAATATGGAATAGACAAGAGCTACTCCTTGCTCAACGAAATGGACTCAACACCCCATATTAAACGCCTAAGAATGTACCTGACTAGTAAGTATCTTAAAACCTAGGGATTGCTATGTCTCCGAAAGAGAATCAAGCGTGTGTACTGGGGCATAAATGCAGCAGTGATAGGATTGGAGAGGTTCGGTGAGCAAATGAAGACCCTTTGAAGTCATATTGCATTGTACCCATTCCACGGGTCTCAACTCTCCAGGTTTAAGGTATTCTTCCTTCAGCTAAAACATGCATGTGGAACCCAGAGTATGATCAACCGTGTGATCGGGAGACGTGTTCAAATATGTCTCAGTTTTCATACCCTGGTACTCGGGTGCAACATTCCAGACGCTTTACTAACACTCTCCCGACTTGGAGAGTCAGCGCCTTTAACCTCCTGTTTGGCCCAGTTTGCAATTTCTGCGGAAGATGAACAGGAATAGGGAGAACCCATGAGAGACTAGCTGGAGGTGTCTGGACGGGCAAATTTAACTCTCATTTCCCACCAGGAAGAGGAAATAACCAAAGGCTCAGCGTGCCGTGCCGGAACCACATTATGGCCTGAAGCCATCCTGTGGTGTTGTGGCCAGCTCAAAAGAAAACGAGTTGAAGAAAGGAGCTCAGGGGCACTGTAATTCACAAACCTGCAGAGTTATAAATGACAGCTATCGTACAAAAATATACTAAAGTAAGGCTGCCAAGAGGACTTGAAAGCGGGGCAGAATTGCAGGAAACCGATTTCAGGAGGTAGACTGGAATTGCATTGAAAGCATAGGAATAGAGGCAGAACGTCCACAATGATGCACTTGGCCAAAAAGGGCGTATGCGTTTTTTCCTGAATATATTCAGGAGAAAACGCATACGCCCTCTTTCGCCAAACAAGCAAGCTTGCAAAGGAAATCTGCACTACAATGAAGTCTCACTTCCCCCCGGTCAAAAGGACCATCTGTATAAAGTGTAAAATCCAGAAAGGCAGGACAGGCCATGGAGAACTGGGAGCCTTGTTATGCTGATGGGCGGGATGTAAATTGCCAACAGACACTCCGGAGAAGTGTATGGTGTTTCCTGAAACATCTAAAAAACAAAGCAACAGAGCCTAGGGCACTTCCACTTATGGTCCTATAGCTTAGGGAAATTAAAATCAAAAAGACACAGCCACCCCAAAGTTTGGGACGCCTCTGTTTACAAGAACCTCGTTTACAGTACAAGTTCAACATCACAGAAAGTGAAAAATGGATAAAGAAGTTTTGCTATTTACTTACAAAGCAATATCACTCAGCAATGAAATCTATGTCATCAGGCACTTAGAAGCACAATGAGTGGATTCAGGTATGATGATTCTAACTGAAATAAGTCACACAGAAAAAGAAACATCATAAGATATCAGTAATACACGGAATGTAAACTTGGCTACACAGGAACTGAATTACAGAACAGAACAGGGTCTCACATTTAGAAAACCAACTTATGCCTGCTTAAGGGGAAAGGTGAGTTGGGGTGCTGCATAAAACCAGAGATTGAAATGAGCACAGATAAAGTTCCTTAAGCCAAATATGGAATAGACAAGAGCTACTCCTTGCTCAACGAAATGCACTCAACACCGCATATTAAACGCCTAAGACTGTACCTGACTAGTAAGTATCTTAAAACCTATGGATTGCGATGTCTCCGAAAGAGAATCAAGCATGTGTACAGGGGCATAAACGCAGCAGTGATAGGATTGGAGAGGTTCGGTGAGCAAATGAAGACCCTTTGAAGTCATATTGCATGGTACCCATTCCACGGGTTTCAACTACCCTGGTTTAAGGTATTCTTCCTTCAGCTAAAACATGCGTGTGGAACCTAGAGTATGATCAACCATGTGATCGGGAGACGTGTTCAAATATGTCTCAGTTTTTGTACCCTGGAACTCGGGTGCAACATTCCAGACGCTTTACTAACACTCTCCCGACTTGGAGAGTCAGTGCCTTTAACCTCCTGTTTGGCCCAGTTTGCAATTTCTATGGAAGATGAACAGGAATAGCGAGAACCAATGAGAGACTAGCTGGAGGTGTCTGGACGGGCAAATTTAACTCTCATTTCCCACCGGGAAGAGGAAATAACCAAAGGATCAGCGTGCCGTGCCGGAACCAGATTAGGGCCTGAAGCCATCCTGCGGTGTTGCGGCCAGCTCAAAAGAAAGCGAGTTGAAGAAAGGAGCTCAGGGGCACTGTAATTCACAAACCTGCAGAGTTATAAATGACAGCTATCGTCCAAAAATAGACTGAAGTAAGGCTGCCAAGAGGACTTGAAAGCGGGGCAGAATTGCAGGAAACCGATTTCAGGAGGTAGACTGGAATTGCATTGAAAGCATAGGAAAAGAGGCAGAACGTCCACAATGATGCACTTGGCCAAAAAGGGCGTATGCGTTTTTTCCTGAATATATTCAGGAAAAAACGCATACGCCCTTTTTGGCCAACCAAGCAAGCTTGCAAAGGAAATCTGCACTACAATGAAGTCTCACTTCCCCCAGGTCAAAAGGGCCATCTGAAAAAAGTGTAAAATCCAGAAAGGCAGGACAGGCCATGGAGAACTGGGAGCCTTGTTATGCTGATGGGCGGGATGTAAATTGCCAACAGACACTCGGGAGAAGTGTATGGTGTTTCCTGAAACATCTAAAAAACAAAGCAACAGAGCCTAGGGCACTTCCACTTATGGTCCTATAGCTTAGGGAAATTAAAATCAAAAAGACACAGCCACCCCAAAGTTTGGGACGCCTCTGTTTACAAGAACCTCGTTTACCGTACAAGTTCAACATCGCAGAAAGTGAAAAATGGATAAAGAAGTTGTGGTATTTACTTACAAAGCAATATCACTCAGCAATGAAATCTATGTCATCAGGCCCTTAGCAGCACAATGAGTGGATTCAGGTATGATGATTCTAACTGAAATAAGTCACACAGAAAAAGAAACATCATAAGATATCAGTAATACACGGAATGTAAACTTGGCTACACAGGAACTGAATTACAGAACAGAACAGGGTCTCAAATTTAGAAAACCAACTTATGCTTGCTTAAGGGGAAAGGTGAGTTGGGGTGCTGCATAAAACCAGAGATCGAAATGAGCACAGATAAAGTTCCTTAAGCCAAATATGGAATAGACAAGAGCTACTCCTTGCTCAACGAAATGGACTCAACACCACATATTAAACGCCTAAGAATGTACCTGACTAGTAAGTATCTTAAAACCTATGGATTGCTATGTCTCCGAAAGAGAATCAAGCATGTGTACAGGGGCATAAACGCAGCAGTGATAGGATTGGAGAGGTTCGGTGAGCAAATGAAGACCCTTTGAAGTGATATTGCATGGTACCCATTCCACGGGTCTCAACTCTCCAGGTTTAAGGTATTCTACCTTCAGCTAAAACATGCATGTGGAACCCAGAGTATGATCAACCGTGTGAACGGGAGACGTGTTCAAATATGTCTCAGTTATCCTCCCCTGGTACTCGGGTGCAACATTCCAGACGCTCTACTAACACTCTCCCCACTTGGAGAGTCAGCGCCTTTAACCTCCTGTTTGGCCCAGTTTGCAATTTCTGCGGAAGATGAACAGGAATAGGGAGAACCCATGAGAGACTAGCTGGAGGTGTCTGGACGGGCAAATTTAACTCTCATTTCCCACCAGGAAGAGGAAATAAACAAAGGATCAGCGTGCCGTGCCGGAACCAGATTAGGGCCTGAAGCCATCCTGTGGTGTTGCGGCCAGCTCAAAAGAAAGGGAGTTGAAGAAAGGAGCTCAGGGGCACTGTAATTCACAAACCTGCAGAGTTATAAATGACAGCTATCGTCCAAAAATAGACTGAAGTAAGGCTGCCAAGAGGACTTGAAAGCGGGGCAGAATTGCAGGAAACCGATTTCAGGAGGTAGACTGGAATTGCATTGAAAGCATAGGAAAAGAGGCAGAACGTCCACAATGATGCACTTGGCCAAAAAGGGCGTATGCGTTTTTTCCTGAATATATTCAGGAAAAAACGCATACGCCCTTTTTGGCCAACCAAGCAAGCTTGCAAAGGAAATCTGCACTACAATGAAGTCTCACTTCCCCCCGGTCAAAAGGGCCATCTGAAAAAAGTGTAAAATCCAGAAAGGCAGGACAGGCCATGGAGAACTGGGCGCCTTGTTATGCTGATGGGCGGGATGTAAATTGCCAACAGACACTCGGGAGAAGTGTATGGTGTTTCCTGAAACATCTAAAAAACAAAGCAACAGAGCCTAGGGCACTTCCACTTATGGTCCTATAGATTAGGGAAATTAAAATCAAAAAGACACAGCCACCCCAAAGTTTGGGACGCCTCTGTTTACAAGAACCTCGTTTACCGTACAAGTTCAATATCACAGAAAGTGAAAAATGGATAAAGAACTTGTGGTACTTACGTACAGTGTAGTATCACTCAGCAATGAAATCTATGTCATCAGGCCCGTAGCAGCATAATGAGTGGATTCAGGTACGATGATTCTAACTGAAATAAGTCACACAGAAACAGAAACATCATAAGATATCACTAATACACGGAATGTAAACTTGGCTACACAGGAACTGAATTCCAAAACAGAACAGGGTCTCAAATTTAGAAAACCAACTTATGCTTGCTTAAGGGGAAAGGTGAGTTGGGGTGCTGCATAAAACCAGAGATTGAAATGAGCACAGATAAAGTTCCTTAAGCCAAATATGGAATAGACAAGAGCTACTCCTTGCTCAATGAAATGGACTCAACACCCCATATTAAATGCCTAAGAATGTACCTGACTAGTAAGTATCTTAAAACCTATGGATTGCTATGTCTCCAAAAGAGAATCAAGCATGTGTACAGGGGCATAAACGCAGCAGTGATAGGATTGCAGAGGTTCGGTGAGCAAATGAAGACCCTTTGAAGTCATATTGCATGGTATCCATTCCACGGGTCTCAACTCTCCAGGTTTAAGGTATTCTTCCTTCAGCTAAAACATGCATGTGGAACCCAGAGTATGATCAACCGTGTGAACGGGAAACGTGTTCAAATATGTCTCAGTTTTCCTCCCCTGGTACTCGGGTGCAACATTCCAGACGCTTTACTAACACTCTCCCGACTTGGAGAGTCAGCACCTTTAACCTCCTGTTTGGCCCAGTTTGCAATTTCTGCGGAAGATGAACAGGAATAGGGAGAACCCATGAGAGACTAGCTGGAGGTGTCTGGACGGGCAAATTTAACTCTCATTTCCCACCAGGAAGAGGAAATAAACAAAGGCTCAGCGTGCCGTGCCGGAACCACATTAGGGCCTGAAGCCATCCTGTGGTGTTGTGGCCAGCTCAAAAGAAAACGAGTTGAAGAAAGGAGCTCAGGGGCACTGTAATTCACAAACCTGCAGAGTTATAAATGACAGCTATCGTACAAAAATATACTAAAGTAAGGCTGCCAAGAGGACTTGAAAGCGGGGCAGAATTGCAGGAAACCGATTTCAGGAGGTAGACTGGAATTGCATTGAAAGCATAGGAATAGAGGCAGAACGTCCACAATGATGCACTTGGCCAAAAAGGGCGTATGCGTTTTTTCCTGAATATATTCAGGAGAAAACGCATACGCCCTCTTTGGCCAACCAAGCAAGCTTGCAAAGGAAATCTGCACTACAATGAAGTCTCACTTCCCCCCGGTCAAAAGGACCATCTGTATAAAGTGTAAAATCCAGAAAGGCAGGACAGGCCATGGAGAACTGGGAGCCTTGTTATGCTGATGGGCGGGATGTAAATTGCCAACAGACACTCGGGAGAAGTGTATGGTGTTTCCTGAAACATCTAAAAAACAAAGCAACAGAGCCTAGGGCACTTCCACTTATGGTCCTATAGCTTAGGGAAATTAAAATCAAAAAGACACAGCCACCCCAAAGTTTGGGACGCCTCTGTTTACAAGAACCTCGTTTACAGTACAAGTTCAACATCACAGAAAGTGAAAAATGGATAAAGAAGTTTTGCTATTTACTTACAAAGCAATATCACTCAACAATGAAATCTATGTCATCAGGCACTTAGAAGCACAATGAGTGGATTCAGGTATGATGATTCTAACTGAAATAAGTCACACAGAAAAAGAAACATCATAAGATATCACTAATACACGGAATGTAAACTTGGCTACACAGGAACTGAATTACAGAACAGAACAGGGTCTCAAATTTAGAAAACCAACTTATGCTTGCTTAAGGGTAAAGGTGAGTTGGGGTGCTGCATAAAACCAGAGATTGAAATGAGCACAGATAAAGTTCCTTAAGCCAAATATGGAATAGACAAGAGCTACTCCTTGCTCAACGAAATGCACTCAACACCGCATATTAAACGCCTAAGACTGTACCTGACTAGTAAGTATCTTAAAACCTATGGATTGCTATGTCTCCGAAAGAGAATCAAGCATGTGTACAGGGGCATAAACGCAGCAGTGATAGGATTGGAGAGGTTCGGTGAGCAAATGAAGACCCTTTGAAGTCATATTGCATGGTACCCATTCCACGGGTTTCAACTACCCAGGTTTAAGGTATTCTTCCTTCAGCTAAAACATGCGTGTGGAACCTAGAGTATGATCAACCATGTGATCGGGAGACGTGTTCAAATATGTCTCAGTTTTTGTACCCTGGTACTCGGGTGCAACATTCCAGACGCTTTACTAACACTCTCCCGACTTGGAGAGTCAGTGCCTTTAACCTCCTGTTTGGCCCAGTTTGCAATTTCTATGGAAGATGAACAGGAATAGCGAGAACCAATGAGAGACTAGCTGGAGGTGTCTGGACGGGCAAATTTAACTCTCATTTCCCACCAGGAAGAGGAAATAACCAAAGGATCAGCGGGCCGTGCCGGAACCAGATTAGGGCCTGAAGCCATCCTGCGGTGTTGCGGCCAGCTCAAAAGAAAGCGAGTTGAAGAAAGGAGCTCAGGGGCACTGTAATTCACAAACCTGCAGAGTTATAAATGACAGCTATTGTCCAAAAATAGACTGAAGTAAGGCTGCCAAGAGGACTTGAAAGCGGGGCAGAATTGCAGGAAACCGATTTCAGGAGGTAGACTGGAATTGCATTGAAAGCATAGGAAAAGAGGCAGAACGTCCACAATGATGCACTTGGCCAAAAAGGGCGTATGCGTTTTTTCCTGAATATATTCAGGAAAAATCGCATACGCCCTTTTTGGCCAACCAAGCAAGCTTGCAAAGGAAATCTGCACTACAATGAAGTCTCACTTCCCCCCGGTCAAAAGGGCCATCAGAATAAAGTGTAAAATCCAGAAAGGCAGGACAGGCCATGGAGAACTGGGAGCCTTGTTATGCTGATGGGCGGGATGTAAATTGCCAACAACAACTCGGGAGAAGTGTATGGTGTTTCCTGAAACATCTAAAAAACAAAGCAACAGAGCCTAGGGCACTTCCACTTATGGTCCTATAGCTTAGGGAAATTAAAATCAAAAAGACACAGCCACCCCAAAGTTTGGGACGCCTCTGTTTACAAGAACCTCGTTTACAGTACAAGTTCAACATCGCAGAAAGTGAAAAATGGATAAAGATGTTGTGGTATTTACTTACAAAGCAATATCACTCAGCAATGAAATCTATGTCATCAGGCCCTTAGCAGCATAATGAGTGGATTCAGGTACGATGATTCTAACTGAAATAAGTCACACAGAAAAAGAAACATCATAAGATATCAGTAATACACGGAATGTAAACTTGGCTACACAGGAACTGAATTCCAAAACAGAACAGGGTCTCAAATTTAGAAAACCAACTTATGCTTGCTTAAGGGGAAAGGTGAGTTGGGGTGCTGCATAATACCAGAGATTGAAATGAGCACAGATAAAGTTCCTTAAGCCAAATATGGAATAGACAAGAGCTACTCCTTGCTCAACGAAATGAACTCAACACCCCATATTAAACGCCGAAGTATGTACCTGACTAGTAAGTATCTTAAATCCTATGGATTGCTATGTCTCCAAAAGAGAATCAAGCGTGTGTACAGGGGCATAAACGCAGCAGTGATAGGATTGAGAGGTTCGGTGAGCAAATGAAGACCCTTTGAAGTCATATTGCATGGTACCCATTCCACGGGTCTCAACTCTCCAGGTTTAAGGTATTCTTCCTTCAGCTAAAACATGCATGTGGAACCCAGAGTATGATCAACCTTGTGAACGGGAGACGTGTTCAAATATGTCTCAGTTTTCGTACCCTGGTACTCGGGTGCAACATTCCAGACGCTTTACTAACACTCTCCCCACTTGGAGAGTCAGTCCCTTTAACCACCTGTTTGGCCCAGTTTGCAATTTCTGCGGAAGATGAACAGGAATAGCGAGAACCAATGAGAGACTAGCTGGAGGTGTCTGGACGGGCAAATTTAACTCTCATTTCCCACCAGGAAGAGCAAATAACCAAAGGCTCAGCGTGCCGAGCCGAAATCAGATTAGGGCCTGAAGCCATCCTGCGGTGCTGCGGCCACATCAAAAGAAAGCGAGTTGAAGAAAGGAGCTCAGGGGCACTGTAATTCACAAAACTGCAGAGTTATAAATGACAGCTATCGTCCAAAAATATACTGAAGTAAGGCTGCCAAGAGGACTTGAAAGCGGGGCAGAATTGCAGGAAACCGATTTCAGCAGGTAGACTAGAATTGCATTGAAAGCATAGGAAAAGAGGCAGAACGTCCACAATGATGCACTTGGCCAAAAAGGGCGTATGCGTTTTTTCCTGAATATATTCAGGAAAAAACGCATACGCCCTTTTTGGCCAACCAAGCAAGCTTGCAAAGGAAATCTGCACTACAATGAAGTCTCACTTCCCCCCGGTCAAAAGGGCCATCTGAAAAAAGTGTAAAATCCAGAAAGGCAGGACAGGCCATGGAGAACTGGGAGCCTTGTTATGCTGATGGGCGGGATGTAAATTGCCAACAGACACTGGGGAGAAGTGTATGGTGCTTCCTGAAACATCTAAAAAACAAAGCAACAGAGCCTAGGGCACTTCCACTTATGGTCCTATAGCTTAGGGAAATTAAAATCAAAAAGACACAGCCACCCCAAAGTTTGGGACGCCTCTGTTTACAAGAAACTCGTTTACCGTACAAGTTCAATATCACAGAAAGTGAAAAATGGATAAAGAACTTGTGGTACTTACGCACAATGCAGTATCACTCAGCAATGAAATCTATGTCATCAGGCCCGTAGCAGCATAATGAGTGGATTCAGGTACGATGATTCTAACTGAAATAAGTCACACAGAAAAAGAAACATCATAAGATATCAGTAATACACGGAATGTAAACTTGGCTACACAGGAACTGAATTACAGAACAGAACAGGGTCTCAAATTTAGAAAACCAACTTATGCTTGCTTAAGGGGAAAGGTGAGTTGGGGTGCTGCATAAAACCAGAGATCGCAATGAGCACAGATAAAGTTCCTTAAGCCAAATATGGAATAGACAAGAGCTACTCCTTGCTCAACAAAATGGACTCAACACCGCATATTAAACGCCTCAATGTACCTGACTAGTAAGTATCTTAAAACCTATGGATTGCTATGTCTCCGAAAGAGAATCAAGCATGTATACAGGGGCATAAACGCAGCAGTGATAGGATTGGAGAGGTTCGGTGAGCAAATGAAGACCCTTTGAAGTCATATTGCATGGTACCCATTCCACGGGTTTCAACTACCCAGGTTTAAGGTATTCTTCTTTCAGCTAAAACATGCATGTGGGACCTATAGTATGATCAACCATGTGAATGGGAGACGTGTTCAAATATGTCTCAGTTTTCCTCCCCTGGTACTCGGGTGCAACATTCCAGACGCTTTACTAACACTCTCCCGACTTGGAGAGTCAGTCCCTTTAACCTCCTGTTTGGCCCAGTTTGCAATTTCTGCGGAAGATGAACAGGAATAGCGAAAACCAATGAGAGACTAGCTGGAGGTGTCTGGACGGGCAAATTTAACTCTCATTTCCCACCAGGAAGAGGAATTAACCAAAGGCTCAATGTGCCGCGCCGGAACCAGATTAGGGCCTGAAACCATCCTGCGGTGTTGCGGCCAGCTCACAAGAAAGCGAGTTGAAGAAAGGAGCTCAGGGGCACTGTAATTCACAAACCTGCAGAGTTATAAATGACAGCTATCGTCCAAAAATATACTGAAGTAAGGCTGCCAAGAGGACTTGAAAGCGGGGCAGAATTGCAGGAAACCGATTTCAGGAGGTAGACTAGAATTGCATTGAAAGCATAGGAAAAGAGGCAGAACGTCCACAATGATGCACTTGGCCAAAAAGGGCGTATGCGTTTTTTCCTGAATATACTCAGGAAAAAACGCATACGCCCTTTTTGGCCAACCAAGCAAGCTTGCAAAGGAAATCTGCACTACAATGAAGTCTCACTTCCCCCCGGTCAAAAGGACCATCTGAAAAAAGTGTAAAATCCAGAAAGGCAGGACAGGCCATGGAGAACTGGGAGCCTTGTTATGCTGATGGGCGGGATGTAAATTGCCAACAGACACTGGGGAGAAGTGTATGGTGCTTCCTGAAACATCTAAAAAACAAAGCAACAGAGCCTAGGGCACTTCCACTTATGGTCCTATAGCTTAGGGAAATTAAAATCAAAAAGACACAGCCACCCCAAAGTTTGGGACGCCTCTGTTTACTAGAACCTCGTTTACCGTACAAGTTCAATATCACAGAAAGTGAAAAATGGATAAAGAACTTGTGGTACTTACGCACAATGCAGTATCACTCAACAATGAAATCTATGTCATCAGGCCCGTAGCAGCATAATGAGTGGATTCAGGTACGATGATTCTAACTGAAATAAGTCACACAGAAAAAGAAACATCATAAGATATCAGTAATACACGGAATGTAAACTTGGCTACACAGGAACTGAATTACAGAACAGAACAGGGTCTCAAATTTAGAAAACCAACTTATGCTTGCTTAAGGGGAAAGGTGAGTTGGGGTGCTGCATAAAACCAGAGATTGAAATGAGCACAGATAAAGTTCCTTAAGCCAAATATGGAATAGACAAGAGCTACTCCTTGCTCAATGAAATGGACTCAACACCCCATATTAAATGCCTAAGAATGTACCTGACTAGTAAGTATCTTAAAACCTATGGATTGCTATGTCTCCAAAAGAGAATCAAGCATGTGTACAGGGGCATAAACGCAGCAGTGATAGGATTGGAGAAGTTCGGTGAGCAAATGAAGACCCTTTGAAGTCATATTGCATGGTACCCATTCCACGGGTTTCAACTACCCAGGTTTAAGGTATTCTTCCTTCAGGTAAAACATGCATGTGGAACCTAGAATATAATCAACCATGTGATCGGGAGACGTGTTCAAATATGTCTCAGTTTTCGTACCCTGGTTCTCAGGTGCAACATTCCAGACGCTTTACTAACACTCTCCCGACTTGGAGAGTCAGTCCCTTTAAAGTCCTGTTTGGCCCAGTTTGAAATTTCTGTGGAAGATGAACAGGAATAGCGAGAACCAATGAGAGACTAGCTGGAGGTGTCTGGACGGGCAAATTTGACTCTCATTTCCCACCAGGAAGAGGAATTAACCAAAGGCTCAGCGTGCCGTGCCGGAACCAGATTAGGGCCTGAAGCCATCCTGCGGTGTTGCGGCCAGCTCAAAAGAAAGGGAGTTGAAGAAAGGAGCTCAGGGGCACTGTAATTCACAAACCTGCAGAGTTATAAATGACAGTTATCGTCCAAAAATATACTGAAGTAAGGCTGCCAAGAGGACTTGAAAGCGGGGCAGAATTGCAGGAAACCGATTTCAGGAGGTAGACTGGAATTGCATTGAAAGCATAGGAAAAGAGGCAGAACGTCCACAATGATGCACTTGGCCAAAAAGCGCGTATGCGTTTTTTCCTGAATATATTCAGGAAAAAACGCATACGCCCTTTTTGGCCAAGCAAGCAAGCTTGCAAAGGAAATCTGCACTACAATGAAGTCTCACTTCCCCCAGGTCAAAAGGGCCATCTGAAAAAAGTGTAAAATCCAGAAAGGCAGGACAGGCCATGGAGAACTGGGAGCCTTGTTATGCTGATGGGCGGGATGGAAATTGCCAACAGACACTCGGGAGAAGTGTATGGTGTTTCCTGAAACATCTAAAAAACAAAGCAACAGAGCCTAGGGCACTTCCACTTATGGTCCTATAGCTTAGGGAAATTAAAATCAAAAAGACACAGCCACCCCAAAGTTTGGGACGCCTCTGTTTACAAGAACCTCGTTTACCGTACAAGTTCAATATCACAGAAAGTGAAAAATGGATAAAGAACTTGTGGTACTTACGTACAATACAGTATCACTCAGCAATGAAATCTATGTCATCAGGCCCGTAGCAGCATCGTGAGTGGATTCAGGTACGATGATTCTAACTGAAATAAGTCACACAGAAAAACAAACATCATAAGATATCACTAATACACGGAATGTAAACTTGGCTACACAGGAACTGAATTCCAAAACAGAACAGGGTCTCAAATTTAGAAAACCAACTTATGCTTGCTTAACGGGAAAGGTGATTTGGGGTGCTGCATAAAACCAGAGATTGAAATGAGCACAGATAAAGTTCCTTAAGCCAAATATGTAATAGACAAGAGCTACTCCTTGCTCAAAGAAATGGACTCAACACCCCATATTAAAGGCCTAAGAATGTACCTGACTAGTAAGTATCTTAAAACCTATGGATTGCTATGTCTCCGAAAGAGAATCAAGCATGTGTACAGGGGCATAAACGCAGCAGTGATAGGATTGGAGAGGTTCGGTGAGCAAATGAAGACCCTTTGAAGTCATATTGCATGGTACCCATTCCACGGATTTCAACTACCCAGGTTTAAGGTATTCTTCCTTCAGCTAAAACATGCATGTGGAACCTAGAGTATGATCAACCATGTGATCGGGAGAAGTGTTCAAATATGTCTCAGTTTTCGTACCCTGGTTCTCAGGTGCAACATTCCACACGCTTTACTAACACTCTCCCCACTTGGAGAGTCAGCGCCTTTAACCTCCTGTTTGGCCCAGTTTGCAATTTCTGCGGAAGATGAACAGGAATAGGGAGAACCAATGAGAGACTAGCTGGAGGTGTCTGGACGGGCAAATTTAACTCTCATTTCCCACCAGGAAGAGGAAATAACCAAAGGCTCAGCGTGCCGTGCCGGAACCAGATTAGGGCCTGAAGCCATCCTGCGGTGTTGCGGCCAGGTCAAAAGAAAGGGAGTTGAAGAAAGGAGCTCAGCGGCACTGTAATTCACAAACCTGCAGAGTTATCAATGACAGCTATCGTCCAAAAATATACTGAAGTAAGGCTGCCAAGAGGACTTGAAAGCGGGGCAGAATTGCAGGAAACCGATTTCAGGAGGTAGACTGGAATTGCATTGAAAGCATAGGAAAAGAGGCAGAACGTCCACAATGATGCACTTGGCCAAAAAGGTCGTATGCGTTTTTTCCTGAATATATTCAGGAAAAAACGCATACGACCTTTTTGGCCAACCAAGCAAGCCTGCAAAGGAAAACTGCATTACAATGAAGTCTCACTTCCCTCCGGTCAAAAGGGTCATCTGAAAAAAGTGTAAAATCCAGAAAGGCAGGACAGGCCATGGAGAACTGGGAGCCTTGTTATGCTGATGGGCGGGATGTAAATTGCCAACAGACACTCGGGAGAAGTGTATGGTGTTTCCCGAAACATCTAAAAAACAAAGCAACAGAGCCTAGGGCACTTCCACTTATGGTCCTATAGCTTAGGGAAATTAAAATCAAAAAGACACAGCCACCCCAAAGTTTGGGACGCCTCTGTTTACAAGAACCTCGTTTACCGTACAACTTCAATATCACAGAAAGTGAAAAATGGATAAAGAACTTGTGGTACTTACGTACAATGCAGTATCACACAGCAATGAAATCTATGTCATCAGGCCCGTAGCAGCATAATGAGTGGATTCAGGTACGATGATTCTAACTGAAATAAGTCACACAGAAAAAGAAACATCATAAGATATCAGTAATACACGGAATGTAAACTTGGCTACACAGGAACTGAATTCCAAAACAGAACAGGGTCTCAAATTTAGAAAACCAACTTATGCTTGTTTAAGGGGAAAGGTGAGTTGGGGTGCTGCATAAAACCAGAGATTGAAATGAGCACAGATAAAGTTCCTTAAGCCAAATATGGAATAGACAAGAGCTACTCCTTGCTCAACGAAATGGACTCAACACCCCATATTAAACGCCTAAGAATGTACCTGACTAGTAAGTATCTTAAAACCTATGGATTGTTATGTCTCCGAAGGAGAATCAAGCATGTGTACAGGGGCATAAAGGCAGCAGTGATAGGATTGGAGAGGTTCGGTGAGCAAATGAAGACCCTTTGAAGTCATATTGCATGGTACCCATTCCACGGGTCTCAACTCTCCAGGTTTAAGGGATTCTTCCATCAGCTAAAACATGCATGTGGAACCCAGAGTATGATCCACCCTAACCCTTCCCCGAAGCCTTACCCTAACCCATTACCTAGTCCTAACCCGTACGCTAACACTAACCCATGCCCTCACACGTACGCTCACCCTAAACCGTTTTCGTACCCGCACCTGGACCCTAAAACGTACTCAAACCCTAACCCTAACCCTAGCCCGAACCCTAACTCTAACACTTCCCCGGAGCCTTCCCCTCACCCGTCACCTAATCCTAACCCGAACGCTAACACTAAACCGTGCCCTCACACGTACGCTACACCAAAACCGTTGTCATACCCTCATCTGGACCCTAAACCGTCCCCGTCCCCTACCCCTAACCCTAGACCGAACCCTAACCCTAACCCTTCCCCGAAGCCTTCCCCTCACACGTCCCCTAATCCTAACCCGTACGCTAAAACTAACCCGTGCCCTCACACGTACGCTCCCCCTGAAACGTTGTCATACCCTCACCTAGACTCTAAACCGTCCCCGTTCCCTAACCCTAAACTTACCCCGAACCCTAACCCTAACCCTTCCCCGGAGCCTTCCCTTCACCCGTCCCCTAATCCTAACCCGGACGCTAACACTAACCCGTGCCCTCACACGTACGCTCCCCCTAAAGCGTTGCCGTACCCTCCCCTGGACCCTAAACTGTACCCGTTCCCTAACACTAACCCTAGCCCGAACCCCAACCCTAAACCTTCCCCGAAGTTTGACCCTCACCCGTCCCCTAATCCTAACCCGTACGCTAACACTAACCCGCGCCCTCACACGTACGCTCCCCCTAAAGAGTTGTCGTACCCTCCCCTGAACCCTAAACCGTCCCCATCCCCTAACCCTAACCCTAGCCCGAACACTAACCCTAAACCTTCCCCGAAGCCTGACCCCCACCCGTCCCCTAATCCTAACCCGAAAGCGAACACTAACCCGCGCCCTCACACCTACGCTCCCCCTAAATCGTTGTTGTACCCGCCCCTGGACCCTATACCGTCCCCGTCCCCTAACCCTAAACCTAGCCTGAACCCTAACCCTAACCCTTCCCCGAAGCCTGACCCTCACCCGTCCATTAAATCTAACCCGTACGCTAACACTAACCAGCGCCCTCACACGTACGCTCCCCCTAAAGCATTGTCGTAACCTCCCCTGGACCCTAAACCGTCCCCGTCCCCTAACACTAACCCTAGCCCGAACCCTAAACCTAAAACTTCCCCGAAGCCTGACCCTCACCCGTCCCCTAATCCTAACGCGTAGGCTAACACTAACCCGCGCCCTCACACGTACGCTCCCCCTAAAGCGTTGCCGTACCCTCCCCTGGACCCTAAACCGTCCCCGTCCCCTAACCCTAACCCTAGCCCGAACCCTAACCCTAACCCTTCCCCGAAGCCTGACCCTCACCCGTCCCCTAATCCTAAACCGTACGCGAACACTAACCCGCGCCCTCACATGTACGCTCCCCCAAAAGCGTTGTCGTACCCTCCCATGGACCCTAAACCGTCCCCATCCCCTAACTCTAACCCTAGCCCGAACCCTAACCCTAACCCTTCCCCGAAGCCTAACCCTCACGCGTCCCCTAATCCTAACCCGTACGCTAACACTAACCCGCGCCCTCACACGTACGCTCCCCCTAAAGCGTTGTTGTACCCTCACCTGGACCCTAAACCGTCCCCGTCCCCTAACACTAACCCTAGCCGGAACCCTAACCCTAACCCTTCCCCGAAGCCTGACCCTCACCCGTCCCCTAATCCTAACCCGTACGCGAACACTAACCCACGCCCTCACACGTACACTCCCCCTAAAGCGTTGTCGTACCCTCCCCTGGACCCTAAACCGTCCCCGTCCCCTAACCCTAACCCTAGCCCGAACCCTAACCCTAACCCTTCCCCGAAGCCTGACACTCACCCGTCCCCTAATCCTAACCCGTACGCTAACACTAACCCGCGCCATCACACGTACGCTCCCCCAAAAGCGTTGTCGTACCCTCCCCTGGACCCTAAACCGTCCCCGTCCCCTAACCCTAACCCTAGCCCGAACCCTAACCCTAACCCTTCCCCGAAGCCTGATCCCCACCCGTCCCCTAATCCTAACCCGTAAGCGAACACTATCCCGCGCCCTCACACCTACGCTCCCCCAATTCGTTGCCGTACCCTCCCATGGACACTAAACCGTCCCCGTCCCCTAACCCTAACCCTAGCCCAAACCCTAACCCTAACCCTTCCCCGAAGCCTGACCCTCACCCGAAACCTAATCCTAACCAGTACGCTAACACTAACCCGCGCTCTCACACGTACGCTCCCCCTAAAGCGTTGTCGTACCCTCCCCTGGACCCTAAACCGTCCCCATCCCCTAACCCTAAACCTAGCACCGAACCCTAACCCTAACCCTTCCCCGAAGCCTGACCCTCACCCGTCCCCTAATCCTAACCCGTACGCGAACACTAACCCGCGCCCTCACACGTACGCTCCCCCTAAAGCGTTGTTGTACCCGCCCTTGGACCGTATACCGTCCCGGTCCCCTAACCCTAACCCTAGCCTGAATCCTAACCCTAACCCTTCCCCAAAGACTGACCCTCACCTGTCCCCTAAATCTAACCCGTACGCTAACACTAACCCGCGCCCTCACACGTACGCTCCCCCTAAAGCATTGTCGTACCCTCCCCTGGACAATAAACCGTCCCCGTCCCCTAATACTAACCCTAGCCCGAACCCTAAACCTAAACCTTCCCCGAAGCCTGACCCTCACACGTCCCCTAATCCTAACCCGTACGCTAACACTAACCCGCGCCCTCACACGCACGCTCCCCCTAAAGCATTGCCGTACCCTTCCCTGGACTCTAAACTGTCCCGGTCCCCTAACCCTAACCCTAACCCGAACCCTAACCCTAACACTTCCCCGAAGCCTGACCCTCACCCGTCCCCTAATCCTAACCCGTACGCTAACACTAACCCGTGCCCTCACACGTACGCTCCCCCTAAAGCGTTGCCGTACCCTCCCCTGGACCCTAAACTGTACCCGTCCCCTAACACTAACCCTAGCCCGAACCCCAACCCTAACCCTTCCCCGAAGTTTGACCCTCACCCGTCCCCTAATCCTAACCCGTACGCTAACACTAACCCGCGCCCTCACACGTACGCTCCCCCTAAAGAGTTGTCGTACCCTCCCCTGGACCCTAAACCGTCCCCATCCCCTAACCCTAACCCTAGCCCGAACACTAACCCTAAACCTTCCCCGAAGCCTGACCACCACCCGTCCCCTAATCCTAAACCGTACGCGAACACTAACATGCGCCCTCACACGTACGCTCCCCCTAAAGCGTTGTTGTACCCGCCCCTGGACCCTATACCGTCCCCGTCCCCTAACCCTAACCCTAGCCTGAACCCTAACCCTAACCCTTCCCCGAAGCCTGACCCTCACCCGTCCCCTAAATCTAACCCGTACGCTAACACTAACCAGCGCCCTCACACGTACGCTCCCCCTAAAGCATTGTCGTACCCTCCCCTGGACAATAAACCGTCCCCGTCCCCTAATACTAACCCTAGCCCGAACCCTAAACCTAAACCTTCCCCGAAGCCTGACCCTCACACGTCCCCTAATCCTAACCCGTACGCTAACACTAACCCGCGCCCTCACACGCACGCTCCCCCTAAAGCATTGCCGTACCCTTCCCTGGACTCTAAACTGTCCCGGTCCCCTAACCCTAACCCTAACCCGAACCCTAACCCTAACACTTCCCCGAAGCCTGACCCTCACCCGTCCCCTAATCCTAACCCGTACGCTAACATTAACCCGTGCCCTCACACGTACGCTCCCCCTAAAGCGTTGCCGTACCCTCCCCTGGACCCTAAACTGTACCCGTCCCCTAACACTAACCCTAGCCCGAACCCCAACCCTAACCCTTCCCCGAAGTTTGACCCTCACCCGTCCCCTAATCCTAACCCGTACGCTAACACTAACCCGCGCCCTCACACGTACGCTCCCCCTAAAGAGTTGTCGTACCCTCCCCTGGACCCTAAACCGTCCCCATCCCCTAACCCTAACCCTAGCCCGAACACTAACCCTAAACCTTCCCCGAAGCCTGACCACCACCCGTCCCCTAATCCTAAACCGTACGCGAACACTAACATGCGCCCTCACACGTACGCTCCCCCTAAAGCGTTGTTGTACCCGCCCCTGGACCCTATACCGTCCCCGTCCCCTAAACCTAACCCTAGCCTGAACCCTAACCCTAACCCTTCCCCGAAGCCTGACCCTCACCCGTCCCCTAAATCTAACCCGTACGCTAACACTAACCAGCGCCCTCACACGTACGCTCCCCCTAAAGCATTGTCGTACCCTCCCCTGGACCCTAAACCGTCCCCGTACCCTAACCCTAACCCTAGCCCGAACCCTAACCCTAACCCTTCCCCGAAGCCTGACCCTCACCCGTCCCCTAATCCTAACCAGTACGCTAACACTAACCCGCGCCCTCACACGTACGCTCCCCCTAAAGCGTTGTCGTACCCTCCCCTGGACCCTAAACCGTCCCCGTCCCCTAACCCTAACCCTAGCCGGAACCCTAACCCTAACCCTTCCCCGAAGCCTGACACTCACCCGTCCCCTAATCCTAACCCGTACGCGAACACTAACCCGCGCCCTCACACGTACACTCCCCCTAAAACGTTCTCGTACCCTCCCCTGTACCCTAAACCGTCCCCGTCCCCTAACCCTAACCCTAGCCCGAACCCTAACCCTAACCCTTCCCCGAAGCCTGACCCTCACCCGTCCCCTAATCCTAACCCGTACGCTAACACTAACCCGCGCCCTCACACGTACGCTCCCCCTAAAGCGTTGTCGTACCCTCCCCTGGACCCTAAACCGTCCCCGTCCCCTAACCCTAACCCTAGCCCGAACCCTAACCCTAACCCTTCCCCGAAGCCTGACCCTCACCCGTCCCCTAATCCTAACCAGTACGCTAACACTAACCCGCGCCCTCACACGTACGCTCCCCCTAAAGCGTTGTCGTACCCTCCCCTGGACCCTAAACCGTCCCCGTCCCCTAACCCTAACCCTAGCCGGAACCCTAACCCTAACCCTTCCCCGAAGCCTGACACTCACCCGTCCCCTAATCCTAACCCGTACGCGAACACTAACCTGCGCCCTCACACGTACACTCCCCCTAAAACGTTGTCGTACCCTCCCCTGTACCCTAAACCGTCCCCGTCCCCTAACCCTAACCCTAGCCCGAACCCTAACCCTAACCCTTCCCCGAAGCCTGACCCTCACCCGTCCCCTAATCCTAACCCATACGCTAACACTAACCCGCGCCCTCACACGTACGCTCCCCCTAAAGCGTTGTCGTACCCTCCCCTGGACCCTAAACCGTCCCCATCCCCTAACCCTAACCCTAGCCCGAACACTAAACCTAAACCTTCCCCGAAGCCTGACCCCCACCCGCCCCTTAATCCTAACCCGTAAGCGAACACTAACCCACGCCCTCACACCTACGCTCCCCCAAATCGTTGCCGTACCTTCCCATGGACCCTAAACCGTCCCCGTCCCCTAACCCTAACCCTAGCCCGAACCCTAACCCTAAACCTTCCCCGAAGCCTGACCCTCACCGGTCCCCTAATCCTAACCAGTACGCTAACACTAACCCACGCCCTCACACATACGCTCCCCCTAAAGCGTTGTCGTACCATCCCCTGGACGCTAAACCGTCCCCGTCCCCTAACCGTAAACTTAGCCCGAACCATAACCCTAACCCTTCCCCGAAGCCTGACCCTCACCCGTCCCCTAATCCTAACCCGTACGCAAACACTAACACGCGCCCTCACACGTACGCTCCCCCTAAAGTGTTGTTGTACCCGCCCCTGGACCCTATACCGTCCCCGTCCCCTAACCCTAACCCTAGCCTGAACCCTAACACTAACACTTCCCCGAAGCCTGACCCTCACCCGTCCCCTAAATCTAACCCGTACGCTAACACTAACCAGCACCCTCACACGTACGCTCCCCCTAAAGCATTGTCGTACCCTCCCCTGGACCCTAAACCGTCCCCGTCCCCTAACACTAACCCTAGCCCGAACCCTAAACCTAACCCTTCCCAGAAGACTGACCCTCACCCGTCCCCTAATCCTAACCGGTAGGCTAACCCTAACCCGCGCCCTCACACGTACGCTCCCTCTAAAGCGTTGCCGTACCCTCCCCTGGACCCTAAACCGTCTCCGTCCCCTAACCCTAACCCTAGCCCGAAACCTAACCCTAACCCTTCCCCGAAGCCTGACCCTCACCCGTCCCCTAATCCTAAACCGTACGCTAACACTAACCCGCGCCCTCACACGTACGCTCCCCCTAAAGCGTTGCCGTACCCTCCCCTGGAACCTAAACCGTCCCCGTCCCCTAACCCTAACCCTAGCCCGAACCCTAACCCTAACCCTTCCCCGAAGCCTGACCCTCACCCGTCCCCTAATCCTAACCGGTACGCGAACAGTAACACGCGCCCTCACACGTACGCTCCCCATAAAGCGTTGTCGTACCCTCCCCTGGACCCTAAACTGTCCCCGTCCCTTAACCCTAACCCTAGCCCGAATCCTAACCCTAACTCTTCCCCGAAGCCTGACCCTCACCCGTCCCCTAATCCTAACCCGTACGCTAACACTAACCCGCGCCCTCACACGTACGCTCCCCATAAAGCGTTGTCGTACCCTCCCCTGGACCCTAAACCGTCCCCGTACCCTAACCCTAACCCTAGCCCGAACCCTAACCCTAACCCTTCCCCGAAGCCTGACTACCACCCGTCCCCTAATGCTAAACCATAAGCGAACACTAACCCGCGCCCTCACACCTACGCTCCCCCAATTCGTTGCCGTACCCTCCCATGGACCCTAAACCGTCCCCGTACCCTAACCCTAACCCTAGCCCGAACCCTAACCCTAACCCTTCCCCGAAGCCTGACCCTCACCCGAAACCTAATCCTAACCAGTACGCTAACACTAACCCGCGCCCTCACACGTACGCTCCCCCTAAAGCGTTGTCGTACCCTCCCCTGGACCCTAAACCGTCCCCGTCCCCTAAACCTAAACCTAGCCCGAACCCTAACCCTAACCCTTCCCCGAAGCCTGACCCTCACCCGTCCCCTAATCCTAACCCGTACGCGAACACTAACCCGCGCCCTCACACGTACGCTCCCTCTAAAGCGTTGTTGTACCCGCCCCTGGACCCTATACCGTCCCCGTCCCGTAACCCTAACCCTAGCCTGAACCCTAACCCTAACCCTTCCCCGAAGCCTGACCCTCACACGTCCCCTAATCCTAACCCGTACGCTAACACTAACCCGCGCCCTCACACGTACGCTCCCCCTAAAGCGTTGCCGTACCCTCCCTTGGACCCTAAACTGTCCCCGTCCCCTAACCCTAACCCTAGCCCGAACCCTAACCCTTACACTTCCCCGAAGCCTGACCCTCACCCGTCCCCTAATCCTAACCCGTACGCTCACACTAACCCGCACCCTCACACGTATGCTCCCCCTAAAGCGTTGCTGTACCCTCCCCTGGACCCTAAACTGTCCCCGTCCCCTACCCTAACCCTAGCCCGAACCCTAACCCTAACCCTTCCCCGAAGCATGACTCTCACCCGCCCCATAATCCTAACCCGTACGCTCACACTAACCCGCACCCTCACACGTACGCTCCCCCTAAAGCGTTGTCGTACCCTCCACTGGACCCTAAACTGTCCCCGTCCCCTAACCCTAACCCTAGCACGAACCCTAACACTAAGCTTTCCCCGAAGCCTTCCCCTCATCTGTCCCCTAATCCTAACCCGTACTCTAACACTAACCCGTGCCCTCACACGTACGCTCCCCCTAAACCGTTGTCATACACTCACCTGGACCCTAAACCGTCCCTATCCCGTAACCCTAACCCTAGCCGGAACCCTAACCCTAAATCTTCCCAGGAGCCTTCCCCTCACCCTTCCCCTAATCAAACCCGTACGCTAACATAAACAGTGCCCTCACACGTATGCTCCCCCGAAACAGTTGTCGTACCCTCACCTGGACCCTAAACCGTCCCCGTCCCCTACACCTAACCCTAGACCGAACCCTAACCTTAACCCTTCTCCGAAGCCTTCCCCTCACCCGTACCCTAATCCGAACCCTTACCCTAACACTAACCCATGCCCTCACACGTACGCTCCCCGTGAACCGTTGTCGTACCGTCACCTGGATCCTAAACCGTCCCCGTCCCCTAACCCTAACCCTAGCCCGAACCCTAAACATAACCCTTCTCCGAAGCCTTCCCCTCACCCGTCCCCTAATCCTAACCCGTACGCTAACACTAACCCGGGCCCTCACATGTACCTCCCCCTAAAGCGTTGTCGTACCCTCCCCTGGACCCTAAACCGTCCCCGTCCCCTAACCCTAACCCTAGCCCGAACCCTAACCCTAACCCTTCCCCGAAGCCTGACACTCACCCGTCCCCTAATCCTAAAACGTACGCGAACACTAACACGCGCCCTCACACGTAGGCACCCCCAAAAGCGTTGTTGTACCCGCCCTTGAACCATATACCGTCCCCGTCCCCTAACCCTAACCCTAGCCTGAACCCTAACCCTAACCCTTCCCCGAAGACTGACCCTCACCCGTCCCCTAAATCTAACCCGTACGCTAACACTAACCCACGCCCTCACACGTACGGTCCCCCTAAAGCATTGTCGTACCCTCCCCTGGACAATAAACCGTCCCCGTCCCCTAATACTAACCCTAGCCCGAACCCTAAACCTAAACCTTCCCCGAAGCCTGACCCTCACACGTCCCCTAATCCTAACCCGTACGCTAACACTAACCCGCGCCCTCACACGTACGCTCCCCCTAAAGCATTGCCGTACCCTCCCCTGGACTCTAAACTGTCCCGGTCCCCTAACCCTAACCCTAGCCCGAAACCTAACCCTAACACTTCCCCGAAGCCTGACCCTCACCCGTCCCCTAATCCTAACCCGTACGCTAACACTAACCCGTGCCCTCACACGTACGCTCCCCCTAAAGCGTTGCCGTACACTCCCCTGGACCCTAAACTGTACCCGTTCCCTAACACTAACCCTAGCCCGAACCCCAACCCTAACCCTTCCCCGAAGTTTGACCCTCACCCGTCCCCTAATCCTAACCCGTACGCTAACACTAACCCGCGCCCTCACACGTACGCTCCCCCTAAAGAGTTGTCGTACCCACCCCTGAACCCTAAACCGTCCCCATCCCCTAACCCTAACCCTAGCCCGAACACTAACCCTAAACCTTCCCCGAAGCCTGACCCCCACCCGTCCCCTAATCCTAACCCGTAAGCGAACACTAACCCGCGCCCTCACACCTACGCTCCCCCTAAAGCGTTGTTGTACCCGCCCCTGGACCCTATACCGTCCCCGTCCCCTAACCCTAACCCTAGCCTGAACCCTAACCCTAACCCTTCCCCGAAGCCTGACCCTCACCCGTCCCCTAAATCTAACCCGTACGCTAACACTAACCAGCGCCCTCACACGTACGCTCCCCCTAAAGCATTGTCGTACCCTCCCCTGGACCCTAAACCGTCCCCGTCCCCTAACACTAACCCTAGACCGAACGATAAACCTAAACCTTCCCCGAAGCCTGACCCTCACCGGTCCCCTAATCCTAACCCGTAGGCTAACACTAACCCGCGCCCTCACACGTACGCTCCCCCTAAAGCGTTGCCGTACCCTCCCCTGGACCCTAAACCGTCCCCGTCCCCTAACCCTAACCCTAGCCCGAACCCTAACCCTAACCCTTCCCCAAAGCCTGACCCTCACCCGTCCCCTAATCCTAAACCGTACGCTAAAACTAACCCGTGCCCTCACACGTACGCTCCCCCTAAACCGTTGTCATACACTCACCTGGACCCTAAACCGTCCCCATCCCGTAACCCTAACCCTGGCCGAAACCCTAACCCTAAATCTTCCCAGGAGCCTTCCCCTCACCCTTCCCCTAAATCAAACCCGTACGCTAACATAAACCGTGCCCTCACACGTATGCTCCCCCGAAACTGTTGTCGTACCCTCACCTGGACCCTAAACCGTCCCCGTCCCCTACACCTAACCCTAGACCGAACCCTAACGTTAACCCTTCTCCGAAGCCTTCCCCTCACCCGGCCCCTAATCCGAACCCTTACACTAACACTAACCCGTGCCCTCACACGTACGCTCCCCGTGAACCGTTGTCGTACGGTCACCTGGATCCTAAACCGTCCCCGTCCCCTAACCCTAACCCTAGCCCGAACCCTAAACATAACCCTTCTCCGAAGCCTTCCCCTCACCCGTCCCATAATCCTAACCCGTACGCTAACACTAACCCATGCCCTCACACGTACGCTCCCCGTGAACCGTTGTCGTACCCTCACCTGGACCCTAAACCGTCCCCATCCCCTAACAATAACCCTAGCCCGAACCCTAACACTAAACCTTCCCCGAAGCCTTCCCCTCACCCGTCCCCGATTACTAAGCCGTACGCTAACACTAACCCGTGCCCTCACACGTACGCTCCCCCTAAAACGTTGTTGTACACTCACCTGGACCCTAAACAGTCCCCGTCCCCTAACACTAACCCTAGCCCGAACCGTAACCCTAACTCTTCCCCGAAGCCTTCCCCTCACCCATCCCCTAATCCTAAGCCGTTTGCTAACACTAACCCGTGCCCTCACAAGTACACTCCCCCTAAACGGTTGTCGTACCCTCACCTGGACCCTAAACAATCCCTGTCCCCTAACCCTAATCCTAGCCCGAACCCTAACCCTAACCCTTCCCCGAAGCCTTACTTTCACCCGTCCCCTAATCCTAACCTGTACGCTAACACTAACAATTGCCCTCACACGTACGCTCCCCCTAAACCGTTGTCGTACCCTCACCTGGACCCTAAACGGTCCCTGTCCCCTAACCCTAACCCTAGACCGAACCCTAACCCTAACACTTCTCCGAAGCCCTCCCCTCACCCGTCCCCTAATCCAAACCCGTACACTAACACTAACCCGTGCCCTCACACGTACGCTCCCCGTGAACCATTGTCGTAACCTCACCTAGACCCTAAACCGTCCCCGTCCCCTAACCCTAACCCTAGCCCGAAACCTAAACCTAACCATTCCCCGAAGCCTTCCCCTCAACCGTCCCCTAATCCTAACACATATGCTAACACTAAACCGCGCCCTCACACGTACGCTCCCCCTAAAGCGTTGCCGTACCCTCCCCTGGACCCTAAACCGTCCCCGTCCCCTAACCCTAACCCTAGCCCGAACCCTAACCCTAACCCTTCCCCGAAGCCTAACCCTCACCCGTCCCCTAATCCTAAACCGTACGCTAACACTAACCCGCGCCCTCACACGTACGCTCCCCCTAAAGTGTTGCCGTACCCTCCCCTGGACCCTAAACCGTCCCCGTCCCCTAACCCTAACCCTAGCCCGAACCCTAACCCTAAACCTTCCCTGAAGCCTGACCCTCACCCGTCCCCTAATCCTAACCGGTACGCGAACACTAACACGCGCCCTCACACGTACGCTCCCCATAAAGCGTTGTCGTACCCTCCCCTGGACCCTAAACCGTCCCCGTCCCTTAACCCTAACCCTAGCCCGAATCCTAAGCCTAACACTTCCCCGAAGCCTGACCCTCACCCTTCCCCTAATCCTAACACGTACGCGAACACTAACCCGCGCCCTCACACCTACGCTCCCCCTAAAGCGTTGTCGTACCCTCCCATGGACCCTAAACCGTCCCCATCCCCTAACTCTAACCCTAGCCCGAACCCTAACCCTAACCCTTCCCCGAAGCCTGACCCTCACCCGAAACCTAATCCTAACCATTACGCTAACACTAACCCGCGCCCTCACACGTACGTCCCCCTAAAGCGTTGTTGTACCCGCCCCTGGACCCTATACCGTCCCCGTCCCCTAACCCTAACCCTAGCCTGAACCCTAACCCTAACCCTTCCCCGAAGCCTGACCCTCACCCGTCCCCTAAATCTAACCCGTACGCTAACACTAACCCGCGCCCTCACACGTACGCTCCCCCTAAAGCATTGTCGTACCATCCCCTGGACCCTAAACCGTCCCCGTACCCTAACCCTAACCCTAGCCCGAACCCTAAACATAACCCTTCTCCGAAGCCTTCCCCTCACCCGTCCCATAATCCTAACCCGTACGCTAACACTAACCCATGCCCTCACACGTACGCTCCCCGTGAACCGTTGTCGTACCCTCACCTGGACCCTAAACCGTCCCCATCCCCTAACAATAACCCTAGCCCGAACCCTAACACTAAACCTTCCCCGAAGCCTTCCCCTCACCCGTCCCCGATTACTAAGCCGTACGCTAACACTAACCCGTGCCCTCACACGTACGCTCCCCCTAAAACGTTGTTGTACACTCACCTGGACCCTAAACAGTCCCCGTCCCCTAACACTAACCCTAGCCCGAACCGTAACCCTAACTCTTCCCCGAAGCCTTCCCCTCACCCATCCCCTAATCCTAAGCCGTTTGCTAACACTAACCCGTGCCCTCACAAGTACACTCCCCCTAAACGGTTGTCGTACCCTCACCTGGACCCTAAACAATCCCTGTCCCCTAACCCTAATCCTAGCCCGAACCCTAACCCTAACCCTTCCCCGAAGCCTTACTTTCACCCGTCCCCTAATCCTAACCTGTACGCTAACACTAACAATTGCCCTCACACGTACGCTCCCCCTAAACCGTTGTCGTACCCTCACCTGGACCATAAACGGTCCCTGTCCCCTAACCCTAACCCTAGACCGAACCCTAACCCTAACACTTCTCCGAAGCCCTCCCCTCACCCGTCCCCTAATCCAAACCCGTACACTAACACTAACCCGTGCCCTCACACGTACGCTCCCCGTGAACCATTGTCGTAACCTCACCTAGACCCTAAACCGTCCCCGTCCCCTAACCCTAACCCTAGCCCGAAACCTAAACCTAACCATTCCCCGAAGCCTTCCCCTCACCCGTCCCCTAAATCTAACCCGTACGCTAACACTAACCCGCGCCCTCACATGTACGCTCCCCCTAAAGCATTGTCGTACCATCCCCTGGACCCTAAACCGTCCCTGTACCCTAACCCTAACCCTAGCCCGAACCCTAACCCTAAACCTTCCCCGAAGCCTGACCCTCACCCGTCCCCTAATCCTAACCATTACGCTAACACTAACCCGCGCCCTCACACGTACGCTCCCCCTAAAGCGTTGTTGTACCCGCCCCTGGACCCTATACCGTCCCCGTCCCCTAACCCTAACCCTAGCCTGAACCCTAACCCTAACCCTTCCCCAAAGCCTGACCCTCACCCGTCCCCTAAATCTAACCCGTACGCTAACACTAACCCACGCCCTCACACGTACGCTCCCCCTAAAGCATTGTCGTACCATCCCCTGGACCCTAAACCGTCCCCGTACCCTAACCCTAACCCTAGCCCGAACCCTAACCCTAAACCTTCCCCGAAGCCTGACCCTCACCCGTCCCCTAATCCTAACCAGTACGCTCACACTAACCCGCACCCTCACACGTAGGCTCCCCCTAAAGCGGTGCTGTACCCTCCCCTGGACCCTAAACCATCCCGGTCCCCTACCCTAACCCTAGCCCGAACCCTAACCCTAACCCTTCCCCAAAGCCTGACCCTCACCCATGCCCTAATCCTAACCCGTACACTAACACTAACCCACGCCCTCACACGTACGCTCCACCTAAAGCGTTGTCTTACCCTCCCATGGACCCTAAACCGTCCCCGTCCCCTAACCCTAACCATAGCCCGAACCCTAACCCTAACCCTCCCCGAAGCATGACCCTCACCCGTCCCCTAATCCTAACCCGTACGCGAACACTAACCCGCGCCCTCACACGTACGCTCCCCCTAAAGCGTTGTCGTACCCTCTCCTGGACCCTAAACCGTCCCCGTCCCCTAAACTTAACCCTACCCGAACCCTAACCCTAACCCTTCCCCGAAGCCTGACCCTCACCCGTCCCCTAATCCTAACCCGTACGCTAACACTAACCCACGCCCTCACACGTACGCTCCCCCTAAAGCGTTGCCGTACCCTCCACTGGACCCTAAACCGTCCCCGTCCCTTAACCCTAACCCTACCCGAACCCTAACCCTAACACTTCCCCGAAGCCTGACCCTCACCCGTCCCCTAATCCTAACCCGTTCGCTAACACTAACCCGGGCCCTCACACGTACGCTCCCCCTAAAGCGTTGTCGTACCCTCCCCTGGACCCTAAACCGTCCCCGTCCCCTAACCCTAACCCTAGCCCGAACCCTAACCCTAACCCTTCCCCGAAGCCTGACCCTCACCCGTCCCCTAATCCTAACCCGTACGCTAACACTAACCCACGCCCTCACACGTACGCTCCCCCTAAAGCGTTGTCGTACCCTCCCCTGGACTCTAAACCGTCCCCGTCCCCTAAGCCTAACCCTAGCCCGATCCCTAACCCTAACCCTTCCCCGAAGCCTGACCCCGACCCGTCCCCTAATCCTAACCCGAAAGCGAACACTAACCCGCGCCCTCACACCTACGCTCCCCCAATTCGTTGCCGTACCCTCCCATGGACCCTAAAAAGTCCCCGTCCCCTAACCCTAACCCTAGCCTGAACCGTAACCCTAACCCTTCCCCGAAGCCTGACCCTCACCCGAAACCTAATCCTAACCATTACGCTAACAATGACCCGCGCCCTCACACGTACGCTCCCCCGTAAGCGTTGTTGTACCCGCCCCTGGACCCTATACCGTCCCCGTCCCCTAACCCTAACCCCAGCCTGAACCCTAACCCTAACCCTTCCCCGAAGCCTCACCCTCACCCGTCCCCTAATCCTAACACGTACGCGAACACTAACACGCGCCCTCACACGTACGCACCCCCAAAAGCGTTGTCGTAACCTCCCCTTGACCCTAGAGCGTCCCCGTCCCCTAACCCTAACCCTAGCCCGAACCCTAACCCTAACCCTTCCCCGAAGCCTGACCCTCACCCGTCCCCTAATCCTAACCCGTACGCTAACACTAACCCGCGCCCTCACACGTACGCTCCCCCTAAAGCGTTGTGTACTCTCCCCTGGACCCTAAACCATCCCCAACCCCTAACCCTAACCCGAACCCTAACCCTAACACTTCCCCGAAGCCTGACCCCCACCCGTCCCCTAATCCTAACCCGTACGCTAACACTAACCCGCGCGCTCACACGTACTCTCCCCCTAAAGCGTTGCCGTACTCTCCCCTGGACCCTAAACCCTCCTCGTCCCCTAACCCTAACCCTAGCCCGAACCCAAACCCTTCCCCGAAGCCTGACCCTCACCCGTCCCCTAATCCTAACCCGTACGCTAACACTAACCCGCGCCCTCAAACGTACGCTCCCCATAAAACGTTGCCGTACCCACCCCTGGACCCTAAACCATCCCCGTCCCCTAACCCTAACCCTAGCCCGAGCCCTAACCCTAACCCTTCCCCGAAGCCTGACCCTCACCGGTCCCCTAATCCTAACCCGTACGCTAACACTAACCCGCGCCCTCACATGTACGCTCCCCTTAAAGCGTTACCGTACCCTCCCCTGGACCCTAAACCGTCCCCGTCCCCTATCCCTAACCAGAGCCCGAACCCTAACCCTAACCCTTCCCCGAAGCCTGACCCTCACCCGTCCCCTAATCCTAACCCGTACGCTAACACTAACCTGCGCCCTCACACGCACGCTCCCCCTAAAGCGTTGCCGTATGCTCACCTGAACCGTAAACCGTCCCCGTCCCCTAACCATAACCCTACCCCGAACCCTAACCCTAACCATTCCCCGAAGCCTGACCCTCACCCGTCCCCTAATCCTAACCCGTACGCTAACAATAACACGCGCCCGCACACTCACGCTCCCCATAAAGCGTTGCCGTACCCTCCCCTGGACCCTAAACCGTCCCCGTCCCCTAACCCTAACCCTAGCCCGAACCCTAACCCTAACCCTTCCCCGAAGCCTGACCCTCACCCGTCCCCTAATCCTGACCCGTACGCTAACACTAACCCGCGCCGACACACGTACGCTCCCCCTAAAACATTGTCGTACCCTCCCCTGGACCCTAAACCGTCCTCGTCCCCTAACCCTAACCCTAGCCCGAACCCTAACCCTTACACTTCCCCGAAGCCTGACCCTCACCCGTCCCCTAATCCTAACCCGTACGCTCACACTAACCCGCACCCTCACACGTATGCTCCCCCTAAAGCGTTGCTGTACCCTCCACTGGACTCTAAACTGTCCCCGTCCCCTACCCTAACCCTAGCCCGAACCCTAACCCTAACCCTTCCCCGAAGCATGACTCTCACCCGCCCCATAATCCTAACCCGTACGCTCACACTAACCCGCACCCTCACACGTACGCTCCCCCTAAAGCGTTGTCGTACCCTCCCCTGGACCCTAAACCGTCCCCGTCCCCTAACCCTAACCCTAGCACGAACCCTAACACTAAGCTTTCCCCGAAGCCTTCCCCTCATCTGTCCCCTAATCCTAACCCGTACTCTAACACTAACCCGTGCCCTCACACGTACGCTCCCCCTAAACCGTTGTCATACACTCACCTGGACCCTAAACCGTCCCTATCCCGTAACCCTAACCCTAGCCGGAACCCTAACCCTAAATCTTCCCAGGAGCCTTCCCCTCACCCTTCCCCTAATCAAACCCGTACGCTAACATAAACCGTGCCCTCACACGTATGCTCCCCCGAAACAGTTGTCGTACCCTCACCTGGACCCTAAACCGTCCCCGTCCCCTACACCTAACCCTAGACCGAACCCTAACCTTAACCCTTCTCCGAAGCCTTCCCCTCACCCGTACCCTAATCCGAACCCTTACCCTAACACTAACCCGTGCCCTCACACGTACGCTCCCCGTGAACCGTTGTTGTACCGTCACCTGGATCCTAAACCGTCCCCGTCCCCTAACCCTAACCCTAGCCCGAACCCTAAACATAACCCTTCTCCGAAGCCTTCCCCTCACCCGTCCCCTAATCCTAACCCGTACGCTAACACTAACCCGGGCCCTCACATGTACCTCCCCCTAAAGCGTTGTCGTACCCTCCCCTGGACCCTAAACCGTCCCCGTCCCCTAACCCTAACCCTAGCCCGAACCCTAACCCTAACCCTTCCCCGAAGCCTGACCCTCACCCGTCCCCTAATCCTAAAACGTACGCGAACACTAACACGCGCCCTCACACGTAGGCACCCCCAAAAGCGTTGTTGTACCCGCCCTTGGACCATATACCGTCCCCGTCCCCTAACCCTAACCCTAGCCTGAACCCTAACCCTAACCCTTCCCCGAAGACTGACCCTCACCCGTCCCCTAAATCTAACCCGTACGCTAACACTAACCCGCGCCCTCACACGTACGGTCCCCCTAAAGCATTGTCGTACCCTCCCCTGGACAATAAACCGTCCCCGTCCCCTAATACTAACCCTAGCCCGAACCCTAAACCTAAACCTTCCCCGAAGCCTGACCCTCACACGTCCCCTAATCCTAACCCGTACGCTAACACTAACCCGCGCCCTCACACGTACGCTCCCCCTAAAGCATTGCCGTACCCTCCCCTGGACAATAAACCGTCCCCGTCCCCTAATACTAACCCTAGCCCGAACCCTAAACCTAAACCTTCCCCGAAGCCTGACCCTCACACGTCCCCTAATCCTAACCCGTACGCTAACACTAACCCGCGCCCTCACACGTACGCTCCCCCTAAAGCATTGCCGTACCCTCCCCTGGACTCTAAACTGTCCCTGTCCCCTAACCCTAACCCTAGCCCGAAACCTAACCCTAACACTTCCCCGAAGCCTGACCCTCACCCGTCCCCTAATCCTAACCCGTACGCTAACACTAACCCGTGCCCTCACACGTACGCTCTCCCTAAAGCGTTGTTTTACCCGCCCCTGGACCCTATACCGTCCCCGTCCCCTAACCCTAACCCTAGCCTGAACCCTAACCCTAAACCTTCCCCAAAGCCTGACCCTCACCCGTCCCCTAAATCTAACCCGTACGCTAACACTAACCAGCGCCCTCACACGTACGCTCCCCCTAAAGCATTGTCGTACCCTCCCCTGGACCCTAAACCGTCCCCGTCCCCTAACACTAACCCTAGACCGAACGATAAACCTAAACCTTCCCCGAAGCCTGACCCTCACCGGTCCCCTAATCCTAACCCGTAGGCTAACACTAACCCGCGCCCTCACACGTACGCTCCCCCTAAAGCGTTGCCGTACCCTCCCCTGGACCCTAAACCGTCCCCGTCCCCTAACCCTAACCCTAGCCCGAACCCTAACCCTAACCCTTCCCCAAAGCCTGACCCTCACCCGTCCCCTAATCCTAAACCGTACGCTAAAACTAACCCGTGCCCTCACACGTACGCTCCCCCTAAACCGTTGTCATACACTCACCTGGACCCTAAACCGTCCCCATCCCGTAACCCTAACCCTGGCCGAAACCCTAACCCTAAATCTTCCCAGGAGCCTTCCCCTCACCCTTCCCCTAAATCAAACCCGTACGCTAACATAAACCGTGCCCTCACACGTATGCTCCCCCGAAACTGTTGTCGTACCCTCACCTGGACCCTAAACCGTCCCCGTCCCCTACACCTAACCCTAGACCGAACCCTAACCTTAACCCTTCTCCGAAGCCTTCCCCTCACCCGGCCCCTAATCCGAACCCTTACACTAACACTAACCCGTGCCCTCACACGTACGCTCCCCGTGAACCGTTGTCGTACGGTCACCTGGATCCTAAACCGTCCCCGTCCCCTAACCCTAACCCTAGCCCGAACCCTAAACATAACCCTTCTCCGAAGCCTTCCCCTCACCCGTCCCATAATCCTAACCCGTACGCTAACACTAACCCATGCCCTCACACGTACGCTCCCCGTGAACCGTTGTCGTACCCTCACCTGGACCCTAAACCGTCCCCATCCCCTAACAATAACCCTAGCCCGAACCCTAACACTAAACCTTCCCCGAAGCCTTCCCCTCACCCGTCCCCGATTACTAAGCCGTACGCTAACACTAACCCGTGCCCTCACACGTACGCTCCCTCTAAAACGTTGTTGTACACTCACCTGGACCCTAAACAGTCCCCATCCCCTAACACTAACCCTAGCCCGAACCGTAACCCTAACTCTTCCCCGAAGCCTTCCCCTCACCCATCCCCTAATCCTAAGCCGTTTGCTAACACTAACCCGTGCCCTCACAAGTACACTCCCCCTAAACGGTTGTCGTACCCTCACCTGGACCCTAAACAATCCCTGTCCCCTAACCCTAATCCTAGCCCGAACCCTAACCCTAACCCTTCCCCGAAGCCTTACTTTCACCCGTCCCCTAATCCTAACCTGTACGCTAACACTAACAATTGCCCTCACACGTACGCTCCCCCTAAACCGTTGTCGTACCCTCACCTGGACCCTAAACGGTCCCTGTCCCCTAACCCTAACCCTAGACCGAACCCTAACCCTAACACTTCTCCGAAGCCCTCCCCTCACCCGTCCCCTAATCCAAACCCGTACACTAACACTAACCCGTGCCCTCACACGTACGCTCCCCGTGAACCATTGTCGTAACCTCACCTAGACCCTAAACCGTCCCCGTCCCCTAACCCTAACCCTAGCCCGAAACCTAAACCTAACCATTCCCCGAAGCCATCCCCTCACCCGTCCCCTAATCCTAACACATATGCTAACACTAAACCGCGCCCTCACACGTACGCTCCCCCTAAAGCGTTGCCGTACCCTCCCCTGGACCCTAAACCGTCCCCGTCCCCTAACCCTAACCCTAGCCCGAACCCTAACCCTAACCCTTCCCCGAAGCCTAACCCTCACCCGTCCCCTAATCCTAAACCGTACGCTAACACTAACCCGCGCCCTCACACGTACGCTCCCCCTAAAGCGTTGCCGTACCCTCCCCTGGACCCTAAACCGTCCCCGTCCCCTAACCCTAACCCTAGCCCGAACCCTAACCCTAAACCTTCCCTGAAGCCTGACCCTCACCCGTCCCCTAATCCTAAACGGTACGCGAACACTAACACGCGCCCTCACACGTACGCTCCCCATAAAGCGTTGTCGTACCCTCCCCTGGACCCTAAACCGTCCCCGTCCCTTAACCCTAACCCTAGCCCGAATCCTAAGCCTAACACTTCCCCGAAGCCTGACCCTCACCCGTCCCCTAATCCTAACACGTACGCGAACACTAACCCGCGCCCTCACACCTACGCTCCCCCTAAAGCGTTGTCGTACCCTCCCATGGACCCTAAACCGTCCCCATCCCCTAACTCTAACCCTAGCCCGAACCCTAACCCTAACCCTTCCCCGAAGCCTGACCCTCACCCGAAACCTAATCCTAACCCGTACGCTAACACTAACCCGCGCCCTCACACGTACGCTCCCCCTAAAGCGTTGTCGTACCCTCCCCTGGACTCTAAACCGTCCCCGTCCCCTAAGCCTAACCCTAGCCCGATCCCTAACCCTAACCCTTCCCCGAAGCCTGACCCCGACCCGTCCCCTAATCCTAACCCGAAAGCGAACACTAACCCGCGCCCTCACACCTACGCTCCCCCAATTCGTTGCCGTACCCTCCCATGGACCCTAAAAAGTCCCCGTCCCCTAACCCTAACCCTAGCCTGAACCCTAACCCTAACCCTTCCCCGAAGCCTGACCCTCACCCGAAACCTAATCCTAACCATTACGCTAACAATGACCCGCGCCGTCACACGTACGCTCCCCCTTAAGCGTTGTTGTACCCGCCCCTGGACCCTATACCGTCCCCGTCCCCTAACCCTAACCCCAGCCTGAACCCTAACCCTAACCCTTCCCCGAAGCCTCACCCTCACCCGTCCCCTAATCCTAACACGTACGCGAACACTAACACGCGCCCTCACACGTACGCACCCCCAAAAGCGTTGTCGTAACCTCCCCTTGACCCTAGAGCGTCCCCGTCCCCTAACCCTAACCCTAGCCCGAACCCTAACCCTAACCCTTCCCCGAAGCCTGACCCTCACCCGTCCCCTAATCCTAACCCGTACGCTAACACTAACCCGCGCCCTCACACGTACGCTCCCCCTAAAGCGTTGTGTACTCTCCCCTGGACCCTAAACCATCCCCAACCCCTAACCCTAACCCGAACCCTAACCCTAACACTTCCCCGAAGCCTGACCCCCACCCGTCCCCTAATCCTAACCCGTACGCTAACACTAACCCGCGCGCTCACACGTACTCTCCCCCTAAAGCGTTGCCGTACTCTTCCCTGGACCCTAAACCCTCCTCGTCCCCTAACCCTAACCCTAGCCCGAACCCAAACCCTTCCCCGAAGCCTGACCCTCACCCGTCCCCTAATCCTAACCCGTACGCTAACACTAACCCGCGCCCTCAAACGTACGCTCCCCATAAAACGTTGCCGTACCCACCCCTGGACCCTAAACCATCCCCGTCCCCTAACCCTAACCCTAGCCCGAGCCCTAACCCTAACCCTTCCCTGAAGCCTGACCCTCACCGGTCCCCTAATCCTAACCCGTACGCTAACACTAACCCGCGCCCTCACATGTACGCTCCCCTTAAAGCGTTACCGTACCCTCCCCTGGACCCTAAACCGTCCCCGTCCCCTATCCCTAACCAGAGCCCGAACCCTAACCCTAACCCTTCCCCGAAGCCTGACCCTCACCCGTCCCCTAATCCTAACCCGTACGCTAACACTAACCCGTGCCCTCACACGCACGCTCCCCCTAAAGCGTTGCCGTATGCTCACCTGAACCGTAAACCGTCCCCGTCCCCTAACCATAACCCTACCCCGAACCCTAACCCTAACCATTCCCCGAAGCCTGACCCTCACCCGTCCCCTAATCCTAACCCGTACGCTAACAATAACACGCGCCCGCACACTCACGCTCCCCATAAAGCGTTGCCGTACCCTCCCCTGGACCCTAAACCGTCCCCGTCCCCTAACCCTAACCCTAGCCCGAACCCTAACCCTAACCCTTCCCCGAAGCCTGACCCTCACCCGTCCCCTAATCCTGACCCATACGCTAACACTAACCCGCGCCGACACACGTACGCTCCCCCTAAAACATTGTCGTACCCTCCCCTGGACCCTAAACCGTTCTCGTCCCCTAACCCTAACCCTAGCCCGAACCCTAACCCTAAGCCTTCCCCGAAGCCTGACCCTCACCCGTCCCCTAATCCTAACCCGTACGCTAACACTAACCCGCACCCTCACACGTACACTCCCCCTAAAACGTTGCCGTACCCTCCCCTGGACCCTAAACTGTCCCCATCCCCTAACCCTAACCCTAGACCGAACTCTAACCCTAACACTTCCCCGAAGCCTGACCCTCACCCGTCGCCTAATCCTAACACGTACGCTCACACTAACCCGCACCCTCACACGTACGCTCCCCCTAAAGCATTGCCGTACACTCCCCTGGACCCTAAACCATCCCCGTCCCCTAAACCTGACCCTAGCCCGAACCAAAACCCTAACCCTTCCCCGAAGCCTGACCCTCACCCATCCCCTAATTCTAACTCGTACGCTAACACTAACCCGCGCCCTCACACGTACGCTCCCCCTAAAGCGTTGCCGTACCGTCCCCTGGACCCTAAACCGTCCCCGTCCCCTAACCCTAACCCTAGCCCGAACCCTAACCCTAACCCTTCCCCGAAACCTGACCCTCACCCGTCCCCTAATCCTAACCCGTACGCTAACACTAACCCGCGCCCTCACACGCGCGCTCCCCCTAAAGCCTTGCCATACCCTCACCTGGACCCTAAACCATCCCCGTCCAGTAACCCTAACCCTAGCCCGAACCCTAACACTCACCCTTCCCCGAAGCCTGACCCTCACCCGTCCCCTAATCCTAACCCGTACGCGAACACTAACCCGCGCCCTCACACGTACGCTCCCCCAAAAGCGTTGTCGTACACTCACCTGGACCCTAAACCGTCCCCGTTCCCTAACCCTAACCCTAGCCTGAACCCTAACCCTAACCCTTTCCCGAAGCCTGACCCTCACCCGTCCCCTAATCCTGACCCGTACGCAAACACTAACGCGCGCCCTCACACGTACTCTTCCCCTAAAGCGTTGCCGTACCCTCCCCTGGACCCTAAACCGTCCCTGTCCCTTAACCCTAACCCTAGCCCGAACCCTAACCCTAACCCTTTCCCGAAGCCTGACCCTCATACGTCCCCTAATCCTAACCCGTACGCTAACAGTAACCCGCGCCCTCACACGTACGCTCCCCATAAAGCATTGTCGTACCCTGCCCTGGTCCCTAAACCGTCCCCGTCCCCTAACCATAACCTTATCCGGAACCCTAACCCTAACCCTTCCCCGAAGCCTGACCCTCACCCGTCCCCTAATCCTAACCCGTACGCTAACACCAACCCACACCCTCACACGTACGCTCCCCCTAAAGCGTTGCCGTAACCTCCCCTGGACCCTAAACCCTCCCCGTCCCCTAACCCTAACCCTAGCCCGAACCCTAACCCTAACCCTTCCCCGATGCCTGACCCTCACCCGTCCCCTAATCCTAACCCGTACGCTAACACTAACCCACGCCCTCACACGTACGCTCCCCCTAAAGCGTTGTCGTACCCTCCCCTGAACCCTAAACCGTCCCCGTCCCCTAACCCTAACCCTAGCCCGAACCCTAACCCTAACACTTCCCTGAAGCCTGACCCTCACCCGCCCCTAATCCTAACCCGTACGCCAACACTAACCCACGCCCTCACACGCACGCTCCCCCTAAAGCGTTGCCATACCCTCACCTGGAACCTAAACCGTCCCCGTCCCCTAACCCTAACCTTAACCCGAACCCTAACCGTAACCCTTCCCCGAAGCCTGACCCTCACACATCCCCTAATCCTAACCCGTACGCTAACACTAACCCGCGCCGTCACACGCATGATCCCCCTAAAGCGTTTCCGTACCCTCACCTGGACCCTAAACCGTCCCCGTGCCCTAACCCTAACCCTAGCCCGAACCCTAACCCTAACCCTTCCCCGAAGCCGGACCCTCACCCGTCCCCTAATCCTAACCCGTACGCTAACACTAACACGCGCCCTCACACGTACGCTTCCCCTAAAGTGTTGCCGTACCCTCACCTGGACCCTAAACCTTCCCCGTCCCCTAACCCTAACCCTAGCCCGAACCCTAACCCTAAACCTTCCCCGAAGCATGACCCTCACCCGTCCCGTAATCCTATCCAGTAGGCTAACACTAACCCGAGCCCTCACACGTACGCTCCCCCTATAGCGTTGCCGTACCCTCACCTGGACCCTAAACCGTCCCCGTCCCCTAACCCTAACCCTAGCCCGAACCCTAACCCTAACCCTTCCCCGAAGCCTGACCCTCACCGGTCCCCTAATCCTAACCCGTACGCTAACACTAACCCGCGCCCTCACACGCACGCTCCCCCTAAAGCGTTACCGTACCCTCACCTGGACCCTAAACCGTCCCCGTCCCCTAACCCTAACCCTAGCCCGAACCCTAAACCTAACCCTTCCCCGAAGCCTGACCCTCACCCGTCCCCTAATCCTAACCCGTACGCTAACACTAACCCGCGCCCTCACACGTACGCTCCCCCTAAAGCGTTGCCGTACCCTCCCCTGGACCCTGAACCGTCCCCGTCCCCTAACCCTAACCCTAGCCCGAACCCTAACCCTAACCCTTCCCCGAAGCCTGACCCTCACCGGTCCCCTAATCCTAACCCGTACGCTAACACCAACCCGCGCCCTCACACGCACGCTCCCCCTAAAGTGTTGCCGAACGCTCACCTGGACCCTAAACCGTCCCGTCCCCTAACCCTAACCCTAGCCCGAACCCTAACCGTAACCCTTCCCCGAAGCCTGACCCTCACCCATCCCCTAATCCTAACCCGTACGCTAACACTAACCTGCGCCCTCACACGCACGCTCCCCCTAAAGCGTTGCCGTACCCTCACCTGGACCCTAAACCGTCCCCGTCCCCTAACCCTAACCCTAGCCCGAACCCTAACCCTAACCCTTCCCCGAAGCCTGACCCTCACCGGTCCCATAATCCTAACCCGTACGCTAACACTAACCAGCGCCCTCACACGCACGCTCCCCCTAAAGCATCGCCGTGCCCTCACCTGGACCCTAAACCGTCCCCATCCCCTAACCCTAACCCTAGACCGAACCCTAACCCTAACCCTTCCCCGAAGCCTGACCCTCACCCGTCCCCTAATCCTAACCCGTACGCTAACACTAACCCGCCCCCTCACACGTACGCTCCCCCTAAAGCGTTGCCGTACCCTCACCTGGACCCTAAACGGTCCCCGTCCCCTAACCCTAACCCTAGCCCGAACCCTAACACTAAACCTTCCCCGAAGCCTGACCCTCACCCGTCCCCTAATCCTAACCCGTACGCTAACACTAACCCGCGCCCTCACACGCACGATCCCCCTAAAGCGTTGCCGTACCCTCACCTGGACCCTAAACCGTCCCCGGCCCCTAACCCTAACCCTAGCCCGAACCCTAACCCTAACACTTCCCAGAAGCCTGACCCTCACCCGTCCCCTAATCCTAACCCGTACGCTAACACTAACCCGCGCCCTCACACGCACGCTCCCCCTAAAGCGTTGCCGTACCCTCACCTGGACCCTAAACCGTCCCCGTCCCCTAACCCTAACCCTAGCCCGTACCCTAAACCTAACCCTTCCCCGAAGCCTGACTCTCACCCGTCCCCTAATCCTAACCCGCGCCCTCACACGCACGCTCCCCCTAAAGCGTTGCCGTACCCTCACCTGGACCCTAAACCATCCCCGTCCCCTAAACCTAACTCTAGCCCGAACCCTAACCCTAACCCTTCCCCGAAGCCTGACCCTCACCGGTCCCCTAATCCTAACCCGTACGCTAACACTAACCCACGCCCTCACACGCACGCTCCCCCTAAAGCGTTGCCGTACCCTCACCTGGACCCTAAACCATCCCCGTCCCCTAAACCTAACTCTAGCCCGAACCCTAACCCTAACCCTTCCCCGAAGCCTGACCCTCACCGGTCCCCTAATCCTAACCCGTACGCTAACACCAACCCGCGCCCTCACACGCACGCTCCCCCTAAAGTGTTGCCGAATGCTCACCTGGACCCTAAACCGTCCCCGTCCCCTAACCCTAACCCTAGCCCGAACCCTAACCGTAACCCTTCCCCGAAGCCTGACCCTCACCCATCCCCTAATCCTAACCCGTACGATAACACTAACCCGCGACCTCACACGCACGCTCCCCCTAAAGCGTTGCCGTACCCTCACCTGGACCCTAAACCGTCCCCGTCCCCTAACCCTAACCCTAGCCCGAACCCTAACCCTAACCCTTCCCCGAAGCCTGACCCTCACCCGTCCCCTAATCCTAACCCGTTCGCTAACACTAACACGCGCCCTCACACGCACGCTCCCCCTAAAGCGTTGCCGTACCCTCACCCTGACCCTAAACCGTCCCCGTCCCCTAACCCTAACCCTAGCCCGAACCCTAACCCTAACCCTTCCCCGAAGCCACCCTCACCCGTCCCCTAATCCTAACCCGTACGCTAAAACTAACCCGCGCCCTCACACGCACGCTCCCCCTAAAGCGTTGCCGTACCCTCACTTGGACCCCAAACCGTCCCCTTCCCCGAACCCTAGCCCGAAACCTAACCCTAACCATTCCCTGAAGCCTGATCCTCACCCGTCCCCTAATCCTAAACCGTACGCTAACACTAACCCGCGCGCTCACACGCACGCTCCCCCTAAAGCGTTGCCATATCCTCACCTGGACCCTAAACCGTCCCCGTCCCCTAACCCTAACCCTAGGCCGAACCCTAACCCTAACCCTTCCCCGAAGCCTGACCCTCACCCGTCCCCTAATCCTAACCCGTACGCTAACACTAACCCGCGCCCTCACACGCACGCTCCCCCTAAAGCGTTGCTGTACCCTCACCTGGACCCTAAACCGTCCCCGTCCCCTAACCCTAACCCTAGCCCGAACCCTAACCCTAACACTTCACCGAAGCCTGACCCTCACCCGTCCCCTAATCCTAACCCGTACGCTAACACTATCCTGCGCCCTCACACGCACGCTCCCCCTAAAGCGTTGCCGTACCCTCACCTGGACCCTAAACCGTCCGCGTCCCCTAACCCTAACCCTAGTCTGAACCCTAACCCTAACCCTTCTCCGAAGCCTGACCCTCACCCGTCCCATAATCCTAACCCGTACGCTAACACTAACCCGCGCCCTCACTCGTAAGCTCCCACTAAAGCGTTGCCGTACCCTCACCTGGACCCTAAACCGTCCCCGTCCCCTAACCCTAACCCTAGCCCGAACCCAAACCCTAAACCTTCCCCGAAGCCTGACCTTCACCCGTCCCCTAATCCTAACCCGTACCCTAACACTTACCCACACCCTCACACGCACGCTCCCCCTAAAGCGTTGCCGTACCCTCACCTGGACCCTAAACGGTCCCCGTCCCCTAACCCTAACCCTAGCCCGAACCCTAACCCTAACCCTTCCCCAAAGCCTGACCCTCACCCGTCCACTAATCCTAACCTGAACGCTAACACTAACCCGCGCCCTCACACGCACACTCCCCCTAAAGCGTTGCCGTACCCTCACCTGGACCCTAAACCGTCCCCGTCCCCTAACCCTAACCCTAGCCCGAACACTAACCCTAACCATTCACCGAAGCCTGACCCTCACCCGTCCCCTAATCCTAACCCGTAGGCTAACACTAACCCGCTTCCTCACACGTACGCTCCCCCTATAGCGTTGCCGTACCCTCACCTGGACCCTAAACTGTCGCCGTCCTCTAATCCTAACCCTAGCCCGAACCCTAAACCTAACCCTTCCCCAAAGCCTGACCCTCACCCGTCCCCTAATCCTAACCCATACGCTAACACTAACCCGCGCCCTCACACGCACGCTCCCCCTAAAGTGTTTCCGTACCCTCACCTGGACCCTAAACCGTCCCCGTCCCCTAACCCTAACCCTAGCCCGAACCCTAACCCTAACCCTTCCCCGATGCCTGACCCTCACCCGTCCCCTAATCCTAACCCGTACGCTAACACTAACCCACGCCCTCACACATACGCTCCCCCTAAAGCGTTGTCGTACCCTCCCCTGAACCCTAAACCGTCCCCGTCCCCTAACCCTAACCCTAGCCCGAACCCTAACCCTAACACTTCCCTGAAGCCTGACCCTCACCCGCCCCTAATCCTAACCCGTACGCCAACACTAACCCACGCCCTCACACGCACGCTCCCCCTAAAGCGTTGCCATACCCTCACCTGGAACCTAAACCGTCCCCGTCCCCTAACCCTAACCCTAACCCGAACCCTAACCCTAACACTTCCCCGAAGCCTGACCCTCACACATCCCCTAATCCTAACCCGTACGCTAACACTAACCCGCGCCGTCACACGCATGATCCCCCTAAAGCGTTTCCGTACCCTCACCTGGACCCTAAACCGTCCCCGTGCCCTAACCCTAACCCTAGCCCGAACCCTAACCCTAACCCTTCCCCGAAGCCGGACCCTCACCTGTCCCCTAATCCTAACCCGTACGCTAACACTAACACGCGCCCTCACACGTACGCTTCCCCTAAAGTGTTGCCGTACCCTCACCTGGACCCTAAACCGTCCCCGTCCCCTAACCCTAACCCTAGCCCGAACCCTAACCCTAAACCTTCCCCGAAGCATGACCCTCACCCGTCCCGTAATCCTATCCAGTAGGCTAACACTAACCCGAGCCCTCACACGTACGCTCCCCCTATAGCGTTGCCGTACCCTCACCTGGACCCTAAACCGTCCCCGTCCCCTAACCCTAACCCTAGCCCGAACCCTAACCCTAACCCTTCCCCGAAGCCTGACCCTCACCGGTCCCCTAATCCTAACCCGTACGCTAACACTAACCCGCGCCCTCACACGCACGCTCCCCCTAAAGCGTTACCGTACCCTCACCTGGACCCTAAACCGTCCCCTAACCCTAACCCTAACCCTAGCCCGAACCCTAAACCTAACCCTTCCCCGAAGCCTGACCCTCACCTGTCCCCTAATCCTAACCCGTACGCTAACACTAACCCACGCCCTCACACGTACGCTCCCCCTAAAGCGTTGCCGTACCCTCCCCTGGACCCTAAACAGTCCCCGTCCCCTAACCGTAACCCTAGCCCGAACCCTAACCCTAACCCTTCCCCGAAGCCTGACCCTCACCGGTCCCCTAATCCTAACCCGTACGCTAACACCAACCCGCGCCCTCACACGCACGCTCCCCCTAAAGTGTTGCCGAACGCTCACCTGGACCCTAAACCGTCCCGTCCCCTAACCCTAACCCTAGCCCGAACCCTAACCGTAACCCTTCCCCGAAGCCTGACCCTCACCCATCCCCTAATCCTAACCCGTACGCTAACACTAACCTGCGCCCTCACACGCACGCTCCCCCTAAAGCGTTGCCGTACCCTCACCTGGACCCTAAACCGTCCCCGTCCCCTAACCCTAACCCTAGCCTGAACCCTAACCCTAACCCTTCCCCGAAGCCTGACCCTCACCGGTCCCATAATCCTAACCCGTACGCTAACACTAACCCGCGCCCTCACACGCACGCTCCCCCTAAAGCATCGCCGTGCCCTCACCTGGACCCTAAACCGTCCCCATCCCCTAACCCTAACCCTAGCCCGAACCCTAACCCTAACCCTTCCCCGAAGCCTGACCCTCACCCGTCCCCTAATCCTAACCCGTACGCTAACACTAACCCGCGCCCTCACACGTACGCTCCCCCTAAAGCGTTGCCGTACCCTCACCTGGACCCTAAACGGTCCCCGTCCCCTAACCCTAACCCTAGCCCGAACCCTAACACTAAACCTTCCCCGAAGCCTGACCCTCACCCGTCCCCTAATCCTAACCCGTACGCTAACACTAACCCGCGCCCTCACACGCACGCTCCCCCTAAAGCGTTGCCGTACCCTCACGTGGACCCTAAACCGTCCCCGTCCCCTAACCCTAACCCTAGCCCGAACCCTAACCCTAACCCTTCCCAGAAGCCTGACCCTCACCCGTCCCCTAATCCTAACCCGTACGCTAACACTAACCCGCGCCCTCACACGCACGCTCCCCCTAAAGCGTTGCCGTACCCTCACCTGGACCCTAAACCGTCCCCGTCCCCTAACCCTAACCCTAGCCCGTACCCTAAACCTAACCCTTCCCCGAAGCCTGACTCTCACCCGTCCCCTAATCCTAACCCACGCCCTCACACGCACGCTCCCCCTAAAGTGTTGCCGTACCCTCACCTGGACCCTAAACCATCCCCGTCCCCTAAACCTAACTCTAGCCCGAACCCTAACCCTAACCCTTCCCCGAAGCCTGACCCTCACCGGTCCCCTAATCCTAACCCGTACGCTAACACTAACCCACGCCCTCACACGCACGCTCCCCCTAAAGCGTTGCCGTACCCTCACCTGGACCCTAAACCATCCCCGTCCCCTAAACCTAACTCTAGCCCGAACCCTAACCCTAACCCTTCCCCGAAGCCTGACCCTCACCGGTCCCCTAATCCTAACCCGTACGCTAACACCAACCCGCGCCCTCACACGCACGCTCCTCCTAAAGTGTTGCCGAACGCTCACCTGGACCCTAAACCGTCCCCGTCCCCTAACCCTAACCCTAGCCCGAACCCTAACCGTAACCCTTCCCCGAAGCCTGACCCTCACCCATCCCCTAATCCTAACCCGTACGATAACACTAACCCGCGACCTCACACGCACGCTCCCCCTAAAGCGTTGCCGTACCCTCACCTGGACCCTAAACCGTCCCCGTCCCCTAACCCTAACCCTAGCCCGAACCCTAACCCTAACCCTTCCCCGAAGCCTGACCCTCACCCGTCCCCTAATCCTAACCCGTACGCTAACACTAACACGCGCCCTCACACGCACGCTCCCCCTAAAGCGTTGCCGTACCCTCACCCTGACCCTAAACCGTCCCCGTCCCCTAACCCTAACCCTAGCCCGAACCCTAACCCTAACCCTTCCCCGAAGCCACCCTCACCCGTCCCCTAATCCTAACCCGTACGCTAAAACTAACCCGCGCCCTCACACGCACGCTCCCCCTAAAGCGTTGCCGTACCCTCACTTGGACCCCAAACCGTCCCCTTCCCCGAACCCTAGCCCGAAACCTAACCCTAACCATTCCCTGAAGCCTGATCCTCACCCGTCCCCTAATCCTAAACCGTACGCTAACACTAACCCGCGCGCTCACACGCACGCTCCCCCTAAAGCGTTGCCATATCCTCACCTGGACCCTAAACCGTCCCCGTCCCCTAACCCTAACCCTAGGCCGAACCCTAACCCTAACCCTTCCCCGAAGCCTGACCCTCACCCGTCCCCTAATCCTAACCCGTACGCTAACACTAACCCGCGCCCTCACACGCACGCTCCCCCTAAAGCGTTGCTGTACCCTCACCTGGACCCTAAACCGTCCCCGTCCCCTAACCCTAACCCTAGCCCGAACCCTAACCCTAACACTTCCCCGAAGCCTGACCCTCACCCGTCCCCTAATCCTAACCCGTACGCTAACACTATCCTGCGCCCTCACACGCACGCTCCCCCTAAAGCGTTGCCGTACCCTCACCTGGACCCTAAACCGTCCGCGTCCCCTAACCCTAACCCTAGTCTGAACCCTAACCCTAACCCTTCTCCGAAGCCTGACCCTCACCCGTCCCATAATCCTAACCCGTACGCTAACACTAACCCGCGCCCTCACTCGTAAGCTCCCACTAAAGCGTTGCCGTACCCTCACCTGGACCCTAAACCGTCCCCGTCCCCTAACCCTAACCCTAGCCCGAACCCAAACCCTAAACCTTCCCCGAAGCCTGACCTTCACCCGTCCCCTAATCCTAACCCGTACCCTAACACTTACCCGCACCCTCACACGCACGCTCCCCCTAAAGCGTTGCCGTACCCTCACCTGGACCCTAAACCGTCCCCGTCCCCTAACCCTAACCCTAGCCCGAACCCTAACCCTAACCCTTCCCCAAAGCCTGACCCTCACCCGTCCACTAATCCTAACCTGAACGCTAACACTAACCCGCGCCCTCACACGCACACTCCCCCTAAAGCGTTGCCGTACCCTCACCTGGACCCTAAACCGTCCCCGTCCCCTAACCCTAACCCTAGCCCGAACACTAACCCTAACCATTCACCGAAGCCTGACCCTCACCCGTCCCCTAATCCTAACCCGTAGGCTAACACTAACCCGCTTCCTCACACGTACGCTCCCCCTATAGCGTTGCCGTACCCTCACCTGGACCCTAAACTGTCGCCGTCCTCTAATCCTAACCCTAGCCCGAACCCTAAACCTAACCCTTCCCCAAAGCCTGACCCTCACCCGTCCCCTAATCCTAACCCATACGCTAACACTAACCCGCGCCCTCACACGCATGCTCCCCCTAAAGTGTTTCCGTACCCTCACCTGGACCCTGAACCGTCCCCGTCCCCTAACCCTAACCCTAGCCCGAACCCTAACCCTAACCCTTCCCCGAAGCCTGACCCTCACCCGTCCCCTAATCCTAACCCGTACGCTAAAACTAACCCGCGCCCTCACACGTACGCTCCCGCTAAAGCGTTGCCGTACCCTCACCTGGACCCTAAACCGTCCCCGTCCCCTAACCCTAACCCTAGCCCGAACCCTAACCATAACCCTTCTCCGAAGCCTGACCCTCACCCGTCCCCTAATCCTAACCCGTACGCTAACACTAACCCCCGCCCTCACACGTACACTCCCCCTATAGCGTTGCCGTACCCTCACCTGGACCCTATACCGTTCCCGTCCCCTAACCCTAACCCTAGCCCGAACCCTAACCCTAACCCTTCCCCGAAGCCTGACCCTCACCCGTCCCCTAATCCTAACCCGTACGCTAACACTAACCCGCGCCCTCACACGCACGCTCCCCCTAAAGCGTTTCCGTACCCTCACATGAACCCTAAACCGTCCCCGTCCCCTAACCCTAACCCAATCCCGAACCCTAAACCTAACCCTTTCCCGAAGCCTGACACTCACCCGTCCCCTAATCCTAACCCGTACGCTAACACCAACCCGCGCCCTCACACGCACGCTCCCCCTTAAGTGTTGCCGTACCCTCACCTGGACCCTAAACCGTCCCCGTCCCCTAACCCTAACCCTAGCCCGAACCCTAACCCTAACCCTTCCCCGAAGCCTGACCCTCACCCGTCCCCTAATCTTAACCCGTACGCTAACACTATCCCACGCCCTCACACGCACGCTCCCCCTAAAGCGTTGCCGTACCCTCACCTGGACCCTAAACCGTCCCCGTCCCCTAACCCTAACCCTAGCCCGAACCCTATCCCTAACCCTTCCCCGAAGCCTGACCCTCAACCGTCCCCTAATCCTAACCCGTACGCTAACACTAACCCACGTCCTCACACGCACGCTCCCCCTAAAGCGTTGCCGTACCCTCACCTGGACCCTAAACCGTCCCCGTCACCTAACCCTAACCCTAGCCCGAACCCTAACCCTAACCCTTCCCCGAAGCCTGACCCTCACCGGTCCCCTAATCCTAACCCGTACGCTAACACTAACCCGCGCCCTCACACGCACGCTCCCCCTAAAGCGTTGCCGTACCCTCACCTGGACCCTAAACCGTCCCCGTCCCCTAACCCTAACCCTAGCCTGAACCCTAACCTTAACCCTTTCCCGAAGTCTGACCCTCACCCGTCCCCTAATCCTAACCCGTACGCAAACACTAACCCGCGCCCTCACCCGTACGCTTCCCCTAAAGCGTTGCCGTACCCTCCCCTGGACCCTAAACCGTCCCCGTCCCTTAACCCTAACCCTAGCCCGAACCCTAACCCTAACCCATTCCCGAAGCCTGACCCTCATACGTCCCCTAATCCTAACCCGTACGCTAACAGTAACCCGCGCCCTCACACGTACGCTCCCCATAAAGCATTGTCGTACCCTGCCCTGGTCCCTAAACCGTCCCCGTCCCATAACCATAACCCTAGCCCGAACCCTAACCCTAACCCTTCCCCGAAGCCTGACCCTCACCCGTCCCCTAATCCTAACCCGTACGCTAACACTAACCCACACCCTCACACGTACGCTCCCCCTAGAGCGTTGCCGTACCCTCCCCTGGACCCTAAACCGTCCACGTCCCCTAACCCTAACCCTAGCCCGAACCCTAACCCTAACCCTTCCCCGAAGCCTGACCCTCACCCGTCCCCTAATCCTAACCCGTACGCTAACACTAACCCACGCCCTCACACGTACACTCCCCCTAAAGCGTTGTCGTACCCTCCCCTGGACCCTAAACCGTCCCCTAACCCTAACCCTAACCCTAGCCCGAACGCTAACCCTAATACTTCCCTGAAGCCTGACCCTCACCCGTCCCATAATCCTAACCCGTACGCCAACACTAACCCACGCCCTCACACGCACGCTCCCCCTAAAACGTTGCCATACCCTCACCTCGACCCTAAACCGTCCCCGTCCCCTAACCCTAAACCTAGCCCGAACCCTTACCCTAACACTTCCGTGAATCCTGACCCTCACCCGTCCCCTAATCCTAACCCGTACGCCAACACTAACCCACGCCCTCACACGCACGCTCCCCCTAAAGCGTTGCCATACCCTCACCTGGAACCTAAACCGTCCCCGTCCCCTAACCCTAACCCTAGCCCGAACCCTAACCCTAACCCTTCCCCGAATCCTGACCCTCACCCGTCCCCTAATCCTATCCAGTACGTTAACACTAACCCGCGCCCTCACACGTACGCTCCCCCTATAGCGTTGCCGTACCCTCACCTGGACCCTAAACTGTCCCCGTCCCCTAACCCTAACCCTAGCCCGAACCCTAACCCTAACCCTTCCCCGAAGCCTGACCCTCACCCGTCCCCTAATCCTAACCCGTACGCTAACACTAACCCACACCCTCACACGTACGCTCCCCCTAGAGCGTTGCCGTACCCTCCCCTGGACCCTAAACCGTCCACGTCCCCTAACCCTAACCCTAGCCCGAACCCTAACCCTAACCCTTCCCCGAAGCCTGACCCTCACCCGTCCCCTAATCCTAACCCGTACGCTAACACTAACCCACGCCCTCACACGTACACTCCCCCTAAAGCGTTGTCGTACCCTCCCCTGGACCCTAAACCGTCCCCTAACCCTAACCCTAACCCTAGCCCGAACCCTAACCCTAATACTTCCCTGAAGCCTGACCCTCACCTGTCCCATAATCCTAACCCGTACGCCAACACTAACCCACGCCCTCACACGCACGCTCCCCCTAAAACGTTGTCATACCCTCACCTCGACCCTAAACCGTCCCCGTCCCCTAACCCTAAACCTAGCCCGAACCCTTACCCTAACACTTCCGTGAATCCTGACCCTCACCCGTCCCCTAATCCTAACCCGTACGCCAACACTAACCCACGCCCTCACACGCACGCTCCCCCTAAAGCGTTGCCATACCCTCACCTGGAACCTAAACCGTCCCCGTCCCCTAACCCTAACCCTAGCCCGAACCCTAACCCTAACCCTTCCCCGAATCCTGACCCTCACCCGTCCCCTAATCCTATCCAGTAGGTTAACACTAACCCGCGCCCTCACACGTACGCTCCCCCTATAGCGTTGCTGTACCCTCACCTGGACCCTAAACTGTCCCCGTCCCCTAACCCTAACCCTAGCCCGAACCCTAACCCTAACCCTTCCCAGAAGCCTGACCCTCACCGGTCCCCTAATCCTAACCCGTACGCTAACACTAACCCGCGCCCTCACACGCACGCTCCCCCTAAAGCATTACCGTACCCTCACCTGGACCCTAAACCGTCCCCGTCCCCTAACCCTAACCCTAGACCGAACCCTAAACCTAACCCTTCCCCGAAGCCTGACCCTCACCCGTCCCCTAATCCTAACCCGTACGCTAACACTAACCCGCGCCCTCACACGTACGCTCCCCCTAAAGCGTTGCCGTACCCTCACCTGGACCCTAAACCGTCCCCGTCCCCTAACCCTATCCCTAGCCTGAACCCTAACCCTAACCCTTCCGCGAAGCCTGACCCTCACCCGTCCCCTAATCCTAACCCGTACGCTAACACTAACCCGCGCCCTCACACGTATGCTCCCCCTAAAGTGTTGCCGTACCCTCACCTGGACCCTAAACCGTCCCCGTCCCCTAACCCTAACCCTAGCCCGAACCCTAACCCTAACACTTCCGCGAAGCCTGACCCTCACCCGTCCCCTAATCCTAACCCGTACGCTAACACTAACCCGCGCCCTCACACTCACGCTCCCCCTAAAACGTTGCCGTACCCTCACCTGGACCCTAAACCGTCCCCGTCCCCTAACCCTAACCCTAGCCCGAACCCTAACTTTAACCCTTCCCCGAAGCCTGACCCTCACCCGTCCCCTAATCCTAACCCTTACGCTAACACTAACCCGTGCCCTCACACGCACGCTCCCCCTAAAGCGTTGCCGTACCCTCACCTGGACCCTAAACCGTCCCCATCCCCTAAACCTAACCCTAGCCCGAACCCTAACCCTAAACCTTCCCCGAAGCCTGACCCTCACCCGTCCCCTAATCCTAAGCCGTACGCTAACACTAACTTACGCCCTCACACGTACGCTCCCCCTAAAACGTTGCCGTACCCTCACCTGGACCCTAAACCGTCCCCGTCCCCTAACCCTAACCCTAGCCCGAACCCTAACCCTAACCCTTCCCCGAAGCCTGACCCTCACCCGTCCCCTAATCCTAACCCGTACGCTAACACTAACCCGCGCCCTCACACGCACGCTCCCCCTAAAGCGTTGCCGTACACTCACCTGGACCCTAAACCGTCCCCGTCCCCTAACCCTAACCCTAGCCCGAACCCTAACCCTAACCCTTCCCAGAAGCCTGACCCTCACCCGTCCCCTAATCCTAACCCGTACGCTAACACTAACCCACGCCCTCACACGCACGCTCCCCCTAAAGCGTTGCCGTACCCTCATCTGGACCCTAAACCGTCCCCATCCCCTAAACCTAACCCTAGCCCGAACCCTAATCCTAACCCTTCCCCGAAGCCTGACCCTCACCCGTCCCCTAATCCTAACCCATACGCTAACATTAACACGCGCCCTCACACGTACGCTCCCCCTAAAGCGTTGCCGTACCCTCACCCTGACCCTAAACCGTCCCCGTCCCCTAACCCTAACCCTTGCCCGAACCCTAACCCTAACCCTTCCCCGAAGCCTGACCCTCACCCGTCCCCTAATCCTAACCCGAACGCTAACACCAACCCGCGCCCTCACACGCACGCTCCCCCTAAAGCGTTGCCGTACCCTCATCTGGACCCTAAACCGTCCCCGTCCCCTAACCCTAATCCTAGCCCGAACCCTAACCCTAAACCTTCCCAGAAGCCTGACCCTCACCCGTCCCCTAATCCTAACCCGTACGCTAACACTAACCCGCGCCCTCACACGCACGCTCCCCCTAAAGCGTTGCCGTACCCTCACCTGGACCCTAAACCGTCCCCGTCCCCTAACCCTAACCCTAGCCCAAACCCTAAACCTAACCTTTCCCCGAAGCCTGACCCTCACCCGTCCCCTAATCCTAACCACTACGCTAACACTAACCTGCGCCCTCACACGTACGCTCCCCCTAAAGCGTTGCCGTACCCTCACCTGGACCCTAAACCGTCCCCGTCCCCTAACCCTAACCCTAGCCCGAACCCTAACCCTAACCCTTCCGCGAAGCCTGACCCTCACCCGTCCCCTAATCCTAACCCGTACGATAACACTAACCCGCGCCCTACATGCATGCTCCCCCTAAAGCGTTGCCGTACCCTCACCTGGACCCTATACCGTTCCCGTCCCCTAACCCTAACCCTAGCCCGAACCCTAACCCTAACCCTTCCCCGAAGCCTGACCCTCACCCGTCCCCTAATCCTAACCCGTACGCTAACACTAACCCGCGCCCTCACACGCACGCTCCCCCTAAAGCGTTTCCGTACCCTCACCTGGACCCTAAACCGTCCCCGTCCCCTAACCCTAACCCTAGCCCGAACCCTAACCCTAACCCTTCCCCGAAGCCTGACCCTCACCGGTCCCCTAATCCTAACCCGTACGCTAACACTAACCTGCGCACTCACATGCACGCTCCCCCTAAAGCGTTGCCGTACCCTCACCTGGATCCTAAACCGTCCCCGTCCCCTAACCCTAACCCTAGCCCGAACCCTAAACCTAACACTTCCCCGAAGCCTGACCCTCACCCGTCCCCTAATCCTAAACCGTACGCTAACACTAACCCGCGCCCTCACACGCACGCTCCCCCTAAAGCGTTGCCGTACCCTCACTTGGACCCCAAACCGTCCCCTTCCCCTAACCCTAGCCCGAAACCTAACCGTAACCATTCCCCGAAGCCTGACCCTCACCCGTCCCCTAATCCTAACCCGTACCCTAACACTTCCCCGCGCCCTCACATGCACGCTCCTCCTAAAGCGTTGCCGTACCCTCACCTGGACCCTAAACCGTCCCCGTCCCCTAACCCTAACCCTAGCCTGAACCCTAACCCTAACCCTTCTCCGAAGCCTGACCCTCACCCGTCCCATAATCCTAACCCGTACGCTAACACTAACCCGCGCCCTCACTCGTAAGCTCCCACTAAAGCGTTGCCGTACCCTCACCTGGACCCTAAACCGTCCCCGTCCCCTAACCCTAACCCTAGCCCGAACCCAAACCCTAAACCTTCCCCGAAGCCTGACCCTCATCCGTCCCCTAAACCTAACCCGTAGGCTAACAGTAACCCGCGCCCTCACATGTACGCTCCCCCTATAACGTTGCCGTACCCTCACCTGGACCCTAAACCGTCCCCGTCTCCTAACCCTAACCCTAGCCCGAACCCTAACCCTAACCCTTCCCCAAAGCCTGACCCTCACCCGTCCACTAATCCTAACCTGAACGCTAACACTAACCCGCGCCCTCACACGCACACTCCCCCTAAAGCGTTGCCGTACCCTCATCTGGACCCTAAACCGTCCCCGTCCCCTAACCCTAATCCTAGCCCGAACCCTAACCCTAAACCTTCCCAGAAGCCTGACCCTCACCCGTCCCCTAATCCTAACCCGTACGCTAACACTAACCCGCGCCCTCACACGCACGCTCCCCCTAAAGCGTTGCCGTACCCTCACCTGGACCCTAAACCGTCCCCGTCCCCTAACCCTAACCCTAGCCCAAACCCTAAACCTAACCTTTCCCCGAAGCCTGACCCTCACCCGTCCCCTAATCCTAACCACTACGCTAACACTAACCTGCGCCCTCACACGTACGCTCCCCCTAAAGCGTTGCCGTACCCTCACCTGGACCCTAAACCGTCCCCGTCCCCTAACCCTAACCCTAGCCCGAACCCTAACCCTAACCCTTCCGCGAAGCCTGACCCTCACCCGTCCCCTAATCCTAACCCGTACGCTAACACTAACCCGCGCCCTCACATGCATGCTCGCCCTAAAGCGTTGCCGTACCCTCACCTGGACCCTATACCGTTCCCGTCCCCTAACCCTAACCCTAGCCCGAACCCTAACCCTAACCCTTCCCCGAAGCCTGACCCTCACCCGTCCCCTAATCCTAACCCGTACGCTAACACTAACCCGCGCCCTCACACGCACGCTCCCCCTAAAGCGTTTCCGTACCCTCACCTGGACCCTAAACCGTCCCCGTCCCCTAACCCTAACCCTAGCCCGAACCCTAACCCTAACCCTTCCCCGAAGCCTGACCCTCACCGGTCCCCTAATCCTAACCCGTACGCTAACACTAACCTGCGCACTCACATGCACGCTCCCCCTAAAGCGTTGCCGTACCCTCACCTGGATCCTAAACCGTCCCCGTCCCCTAACCCTAACCCTAGCCCGAACCCTAAACCTAACACTTCCCCGAAGCCTGACCCTCACCCGTCCCCTAATCCTAAACCGTACGCTAACACTAACCCGCGCCCTCACACGCACGCTCCCCCTAAAGCGTTGCCGTACCCTCACTTGGACCCCAAACCGTCCCCTTCCCCTAACCCTAGCCCGAAACCTAACCGTAAC
>NW_027193037.1:0-114000 GCF_949987515.2 Delphinus delphis
ACCCGCGCCCTCACACGCACGCTCCCCCTAAAGCGTTGCCGTACCCTCACCTGGACCCTAAACCGTCCCCGTCCCCTAACCCTAACCCTAGCCCGAACCCTAACCCTAACCCTTCCCCGAAGCCTGACCCTCACCCGTCCCCTACTCCTAACACGTACGCTAACACTAACTCGCGATCTCACACGCACACTCCCCCTAAAGCGTTGCCGTACCCTCACCTGGACCCTAAACCGTCCCCGTCCCCTAACCCTAACCCTAGCCCGAACACTAACCCTAAACCTTCCCCGAAGCCTGACCCTCACCCGTCCCCTAATCCTAACCCGTACGCTAACACTAACCCGCGCCCTCACACGCACGCTCCCCCTAAAGCGTTGCCGTACCCTCAACTGGACCCTAAACCGTCCCCGTCCCCTAACCCTAACCCTAGCCCGAACCCTAACCCTAACCCTTCCCCGAAGCCTGACCCTCACCCGTCCCCTAATCCTAACCCGTAGGCTAACACTAACCCGCGCCCTCACACGCACGCTCCCCCTAAAGCGTTGCCGTACCCTCACATGGACCCTAAACCGTCCCCGTCCCCTAACCCTAACCCTAGTCCGAACCCTAACCCTAACCCTTCCCCGAAGCCTGACCCTCACCCGTCCCCTAATCCTAACTCTTACGCTAACACTAACCCGCGCCCTCACACGCACGCTCCCCCTAAAGCGTTGCCGTACCCTCACCTGGATCCTAAACCGTCCCCGTCCCCTAACCCTAACCCTAGCCCGAACCCTTACCCTAACACTTCCCCGAAGCCTGACCCTCACCCGTCCCCTAATCCTAACCCGTACGCTAACACTAACCCGCGCCCTCACACGCACGCTCCCCCTAAAGCGTTGCCCTAACCTCACCTGGACCCTAAACCGTCCCCGTCCCCTAACCCTAACCCTAGCCCTAACCCTAACCCTAACCCTTCCCCGAAGCCTGACCCTCACCCGTCCCCTAATCCTAACCCTTACGCTAACACTAACTCGCGATCTCACACGCACGCTCCCCCTAAAGCGTTGCCGTACCCTCACCTGGACCCTAAACCGTCCCCGTCCCCTAACCCTAACCCTAGCCCGAACCCTAACCCTAACCCTTCCCCGAAGCCTGACCCTCACCCGTCCCCTAATCCTAACACGTACGCTAACACTAACCCGCGCCCTCACACGCACGCTCCCCCTAAAGCGCTGCCGTACCCTCACCTGGACCCTAAACCGTCCCCGTCCCCTAACCCTAACCCTAGCCCGAACCCTAACCCTAACCCTTCCCCGAAGCCTGACCCTCACCCGTCCCCTAATCCTAACCCGTACGCTAACATTAACTCGCAATCTCACACGCACGCTCCCCCTAAAGCGTTGCCGTACCCTCACCTGGACCCTAAACCGTCCCCGTCCCCTAACCCTAACCCTAGCCCGAACCCTAACCCTAACCCTTCTCCGAAGCCTGACCCTCACCCGTCCCCTAATCCTAACCCGTACGCTAACACTAACCCGCGTCCTCACACGCACGCTCCCCCTAAAGCATTGCTGTACCCTCACCTGGACCCTAAACCGTCCCCGTCACCTAACCCTAACCCTAGCCCGAACCCTAACCCTAACACTTCCCCGAAGCCTGACCCTCACCCGTCCCCTAATCCTAACCCGGACGCTAACACTAACCCGCGCCCTCACACGCACGCTTCCCCTAAAGCATTGCCGTACCCTCACCTTGAGCCTAAACCGTCCCCGTCCCCTAACCCTAACCCTAGCCCGAACCCTAAACCTAACCCTACCCCGAAGCCTGACCCTCACCCGTCCCCTAATCCTAACCCGTACGCTAACACTAACCCGCGCCCTCACACACACGCTCCCCCTAAAGCGTTGCTGTACCCTCACCTGGACCCTAAACCGTGCCCGTCCCCTAACCCTAACCCTAGCCCGAACCCTAACCCTAACCCTTCCCCGAAGCCTGACCCTCACACGTCCCATAATCCTAACCCGTACGCTAACACTAACCCGCGCCCTCACACGCACGCTCCCCCTAAAGCGTTGCCGTACCCTCACCTGGACCCTAAACCGTCCCCGTCCCCTAACCCTAACCCTAGCCCGAACCCTAACCCTAACCCTTCCCCGAAGCCTGACCCTCACCCGTCCCCTAATCCTAACCCGTACGCTAACACTAACCCGCGCCCTCACACGCACGCTCCCTCTAAAGCGTTGCCGTACCCTCACCTGGACCCTAAACCGTCCCCGTCCCCTAACCCTAACCCAGCCCGAACCCTAACCCTAACCCTTCCCCGAAGCCTGACCCTCACCCGTCCTCTAATCCTAACCCGTACGCTAACACTAACCCGCGCCCTCACACGCACGCTCCCCCTAAAGCGTTGCCGTACTCTCACCTGGACCCTAAACCGTCCCCGTCCCCTAACCTTAACCCTAGCCCGAACACTAAACCTAACCCTTCACCGAAGCTTGACCCTCACCCGTCCCCTAATCCTAACCCGTACGCTAACACTAACCCGCGCCCTCACACGCACGCTCCCCCGAAAGCGTTGCCGTACCCTCACCTGGACCCTAAACCGTCCCCGTCCCCTAACCCTAACCCTAGCCCGAACACTAACCCTAACCCTTCCCCGAAGCCTGACCCTCACCCGTCCCCTAATCCTAACCCGTACGCTAACACTAACCCGCGCCCTCACACGCACGCTCCCCCTAAAGTGTTGCCGTACCCTCACCTGGACCCTAAACCGTCCCCGTCCCCTAACCCTAACCCTAGCTCGAACCCTAACCCTAACACTTACCCGAAGCCTGACACTCACACGTGCCCTAATCCTAACCCGTACGCTAACACTAACCCGCGCCCTCACACGCATGCTCCCCCTAAAGCGTTGCCGTACTCTCACCTGGACCCTAAACCGTCCCCGTCCCCTAACCCTAACCCTAGCCCGAACACTAAACATAACCCTTCCCCGAAGCCTGACCCTCACCCGTCCCCTAATCCTAACCCGTACGCTAACACTAACCCGCGCCCTCACACGCACGCTCCCCCTAAAGCGTTGCCGTACCCTCACCTGGACCCTAAACCGTCCCCGTCCCCTAACCCTAACCCTAGCCCGAACCCTAACCCTAACCCTTCCCCGAAGCCTGACCCTCACCCGTCCCCTAATCCTAACTCTTACGCTAACACTAACCCGCGCCCTCACACGCACGCTCCCCCTAAAGCATTGCCGTACCCTCACCTGGATCCTAAACCGTCCCCGTCCCCTAACCCTAACCCTAGCCCGAACCCTTACCCTAACACTTCCCCGAAGCCTGACCCTCACCCGTCCCCTAATCCTAACCCGTACGCTAACACTAACCCGCGCCCTCACACGCACGCTCCCCCTAAAGCGTTGCCCTAACCTCACCTGGACCCTAAACCGTCCCCGTCCCCTAACCCTAACCCTAGCCCGAACCCTAACCCTAACCCTTCCCCGAAGCCTGACCCTCACCCGTCCCCTAATCCTAACCAGTACGCTAACACTAACCCACGCCCTCACACGCACGCTCCCCCTAAAGCGTTGCCGTACCCTCACCTGGACCCTAAACCGTCCCCGTCCCCTAACCCTAACCCTAGCGCGAACACTAACCCTAACACTTCCCCGAAGCCTGACCCTCACCCATCCCCTAATCCTAACCCGTACGCTAACACTAACCCGCTCCCTCACACGCTCACTCCCCCTAAAGCGTTGCTGTACCCTAACTTGGACCCTAAACCGTCTCCGTCCCCTAACCCTAACCCTAGCCCGAACCCTAGCTCGAACCCTAACCCTAACCCTTCCCCGAAGCCTGACCCTCACCCGTCCCCTAATCCTAACCCGTACGCTAACACTAACTCGCGCCCTCACACGCACGCTCCCTCTAAAGCGTTGTCGTACCCTCACCTGGACCGTAAACCGTCCCCGTCCCCTAACCCTAACCCTAGCCCGAACCCTAACCCTAACCCTTCCCTGAAGCCTGACCCTCACCCGTCCCCTAATCCTAACCCGTACGCTAACACTAACCCGCGCCCTCACACACACGCTCCCCCTAAAGCGTTGCCGTACCCTCACCTGTACCCTAAACCATCCCCGTCCCCTAACCCTAACCCTAGCCCGAACCCTAACCCTAAACCTTCCCCGAAGCCTGACCCTCACCCGTCCCCTAATCCTAACCCGTACGCTAACACTAAACCGCGCCCTCACACGCACGCTCCCCTTAAAGCGTTTCCGTACCCTCACCTGGACCAGAAACCGTCCCCGTCCCCAAACCCTAACCCTAGCCCGAACCCTAACCCTAACCCTTCCCCGAAGCCTGACCCTCACCCGTCCCCTAATCCTAACCCGTACGCTAACACTAACCCACGCCCTCACACGCACGCTCCCCCTAAAGCGTTGCCGTACCCTCACCTGGACCCTAAACCGTCCCCGTACCCTAACCCTAACCCTAGCCCGAACCCTAACCCTAACCCTTCCCCGAAGCCTGACACTCACCCGTCCCCTAATCCTAACCCGTACGCTAACCTTAACCCGCGCCCTCACACGCACGCTCCCCCTAAAGCGTTGCCGAACCCTCACCTGGACCCTAAACCGTCCCCGTCCCCTAACCCTAACCCTAGCCCGAACCCTAACCCTAACACTTCCCCGAAGCCTGACCCTCACACGTCCCATAATCCTAACCCGTACTCGAACACTAACCCGCGCCCTCACATGCACGCTCCCCCTAATGCGTTGCCGTACCCTCACCTGGACCCTAAACCGTCCCCGTCTCCTAACACTAACCCTAGACCGAACACTAACCCTAACACTTCCCCGAAGCCTGACCCTCACCCGTCCCCTAATCCTAACCCGTACGCTAACACTAACCCGCGCCCTCACACGCACGCTCCCCCTAAAGCGTTGCCGTACCCTCACCTGGACCCTAAACCGTCCCCGTCCCCTAACCCTAACCCTAGCCCGAACCCTAACCCTAACCCTTCCCCGAAGCCTGACCCTCACCCGTCCCCTAATCCTAACCCGTACGCTAACACTAACCCGCGCCCTCACACGCACGCTCCCCCTAAAGCGTTGCCGTACCCTCACCTGGACCCTAAACCGTCCCCGTCCCCTAACCCTAACCCTAGCCCGAACACAAACCCTAACACTTCTCCGAAGCCTGACACTCACCTATCCCCTAATCCTAACCCGTACGCTATCACTAACCCGCTCCCTCACACGCTCACTCCCCCTAAAGCGTTGCCGTACCCTCACCTGGACCCTAAACCGTCCCCGTCCCCTAACCCTAACCCTAGCCCGCACCCTAACCCTAACCATTCCCCGAAGCCTGACCCTCACCCATCCCCTAATCCTACCCCGTACACTAACACTAACCCGCGCCCTCACACGCACGCTCCCCCTAAAGCGTTGCCGTACCCTCACCTGGACCCTAAACCGTCCCCGTCCCCTAACCCTAACCCTAGCCCGAACCCTAACCCTAACCCTTCCCCGAAGCCTGACCCTCACCCGTCCCCTAATCCTAACCTGTACGCTAACACTAACACGAGCCCTCACACGCACACTCCCCCTAAAGCGTTGCCGTACCCTCACCTGTACCCTAAACCGTCCCCGTCCCCTAACCCTAACCCTAGCCCGAACCCTAACCCTAACACTTCCCCGAAGCCTGACCCTCACCCGTCCCCTAATTCTAACCCGTATGCTAACACTAACCCGCGCCCTCACATGCACGCTCCCCCTAAAGCGTTGCCGTACCCTCACCGGGACCCTAAACCGTCCCCGTCCCCTAACCCTAACCCTAGCCCGAACCCTAACACTAAACCTTCTCCGAAGCCTGACCCTCACCCGTCCCCTAATCCTAACCCGTACGCTAACACTAACCCGCGCCCTCACACGCATGCTCCCCCTAAAGCGTTGCCGTACCCTCACCTGGACCCTAAACCGTCCCCGTCACCTAACCCTAACCCTAGCCCGAACCCTAACCCTAACCCTTCCCCGAAACCTGACCCTCACCCGTCCCCTAATCCTAACCCGTACGCTAACACTAACCCGTGCCCTCACACGCACGCTCCCCCTATAGCGTTGCCGTACCCTCACCTGGACCCTAAACCGTCCCCGTCCCCTAACACTAACCCTAGCCCGAACCCTAACCCTAACCCTTCCCCGAAGCCTGACCCTCTCCCGTCTCCTAATCCTAACCCGTACGCTAACACTAACCCGCGCCCTCACACGCACGCTCCCCCTAAAGCGTTGCCGTACCCTCACCTGGACCCTAAACCGTCCCCGTCCTCTAACCCTAGCCCGAACCCTAACCCTAACCCTTCCCCGAAGCCTGACCCTCACCCGTCACCTAATCCTAACCCGTACGCTAACACTAACCCGCGCCCTCACACGCACGCTCCCCCTAAAGCGTTGCCGTACCCTCACCTGGACCCTAAACCGTCCCCGTCCCCTAACCCTAACCCTAGCCCGAACCCTAACCCTAACCCTTCCCGGAAGCCTGACCCTCACCCGTCCCCTAATCCTAACCTGTACGCTAACACTAACACGAGCCCTCACACGCACACTCCCCCTAAAGCGTTGCCGTACCCTCACCTGGACCCTAAACCGTCCCTGTCCACTAAACCTAGCCCTAGCCCGAACCCTAACCCTTCCCCGAAACCTGACCCTCACCCGTCCCCTAGTCCTAACCCGTACGCTAACACTAAACCGCGCCCTCACACACACGCTCCCCCTAAAGCGTTGCCGTACCCTCACCTGGACCCTAAACCGTCCCCGTCCCCTAACCCTAACCCTAGCCCGAACCCTAACCCTAACCCTTCCCCGAAGCCTGACCCTCACCCGTCCCCTAATCCTAACCCGTACGCTAACACTAACCCGCGCCCTCACACGCACGCTCCCCCTAAAGCATTGCCGTACCCTCACCTGTACCCTAAACCGTCCCCGTCCCCTAACCCTAACCCTAGACCGAACCCTAACCGTAACGCTTCCCGAAGCCTGACCCTCACCCGTCCCTTAATCCTAACCCGTACGCTAACACTAAACCGCGCCCTCACACGCACGCTCCCCCTAAAGCGTTGCCATACCCTCACCTGGATCCTAAACCGTCCCCGTCCCCTAACCCTAACCCTAGCCCGAACCCTAGCCCGAACCCTAACCCTAACCCTTCCCCGAAGCCTGACCCTCACCCGTCCCCTAATCCTAACCCGTACGCTAACACTAACTCGTGCCCTCACACGCACGCTCCCTCTAAAGCGTTGTCGTACCCTCACCTGGACCGTAAACCTTCCCCGTCCCCTAACCCTAACCCTAGCCCGAACCATAACCCTAACACTTCCCTGAAGCCTGACCCTCACCGGTCCCCTAATCCTAACCCGTACGCTAACACTAACCCGCGCCCTCACACGCACGCTCCCCCTAAAGCGTTGCCGTACCCTCACCTGTACCCTAAACCATCCCCGTCCCCTAACCCTAACCCTAGCCCGAACCCTAACCCTAACCCTTCCCCGAAGCCTGACCCTCACCCGTCCCCTAATCCTAACCCGTATGCTAACACTAACCTGCGCCCTCACACGCACGCTCCCCTTAAAGCGTTGCCGTACCCTCACCTGGACCCTAAACCGTCCCCTTCCCCTAACCCTAACCCTAGCCCGAACCCTAACCCTAACCCTTCCCCGAAGTCTGACCCTCACCCGTCCCCTAATCCTAACCCTTACGCTAACACTAACCCTCGCCCTCACACGCACGCTCCCCCTAAAGCGTTGCCGTACCCTCACCTGGACCCTAAACCGTCCCCGTCCCCTAACCCTAACCCTAGCCCGAACCCTAACCCTAACCCTTCCCCGAAGCCTGACCCTCACCCGTCCCCTAATCCTAACCCGTACGCTAACACTAACCCGCGCCCTCACACGCACGCTCCCCCTAAAGCGTTGCCGTACCCTCACCTGGACCCTAAACCGTCCCCGTCCCCTAACCCTAACCCTAGCCCGAACCCTAACCCTAACCCTTCCCCGAAGCCTGACCCTCACCCGTCCCCTAATCCTAACCCGTACGCTAACACTAACCCGCGCCCTCACACGCACGCTCCCCCTAAAGCGTTGCCGTACCCTCACAGGGACCCTAAACCGTCCCCGTCCCCTAACCCTAACCCTAGCCCGAACCCTAACCCTAACCCTTCCCCGAAGCCTGACCCTCACCCGTCCCCTAATCCTAACCCGTACGATAACACTAACCCGCGCCCTCACACGCACGCTCCCCCTAAAGCGTTGCCGTACCCTCACCTGGACCCTAAACCGTCCCTGTCACCTAACCCTAACCCTAGCCCGAACCCTAACCCTAACCCTTCCCCGAAGCCTGACCCTCATCCGTCCCCTAATCCTAACCCGTACGCGAACACTAACCCGTGCCCTCACACGCACGCTCCCCCTATAGCGTTGCCGTACCCTCACCTGGACCCTAAACCGTCCCCGTCCCCTAACACTAACCCTAGCCCGAACCCTAACCCTAACCCTTCCCCAAAGCCTGACCCTCACCCGTCCCCTAATCCTAACCCGTACGCTAACACTAACCCGCGCCCTCACACGCACGCTCCCCTTAAAACGTTGCCGTACCCTCACCTGGACCCTAAACCGTCCCCGTCCCCTAACCCTAACCCTAGCCCGAACCCTAATCCTAACCCTTCCCCGAAGCCTGTCCCTCACTCGTCCACTAATCCTAAACCGTACGCTAACACTACCCCGCGCCCTTAAACGCACGCTCCCTTTAAAGCGTTGCCGTACCCTCACCTGGACCCTAAACCGTCCCTGTCCACTAACCCTAGCCCTAGCACGAACCCTAACCCTTCCCCGAAACCTGACCCTCACCCGTCCCCTATTCCTAACCCGTACGCTAACACTAACCCGCGCCCTCACACACACGCTCCCCCTAAAGCGTTGCCGTACCCTCACCTGGACCCTAAACCGTCCCCGTCCCCTAACCCTAACCCTAGCCCGAACCCTAACACTAAACCTTCCCCGAAGCCTGACCCTCACCCGTCCCCTAATCCTAACCCGTACGCTAACACAAACCCGCGCCCTCACACGCACGCTCCCCCTAAAGCGTTGCCATACCTCACCTGTACCCTAAACCGTCCCCGTCCCCTAACCCCAACCCTAGCCCGAAACCTAACCCTAACGCTTCCTGAAGCCTGACCCTCACCCGTCCCTTAATCCTAACCCGTAGGCTAACACTAACCCGCGCCCTCACACGCACGCTCCCCCTAAAGCGTTGCCATACCCTCACCTGGACCCTAAACCGTCCCCGTCCCCTAACCCCAACCCTAGCCCGAAACCTAACCCTAACGCTTCCTGAAGCCTGACCCTCACCCGTCCCTTAATCCTAACCCGTAGGCTAACACTAAACAGCGCCCTCACACGCACGCTCCCCCTAAAGCGTTGCCATACCCTCACCTGGACCCTAAACCGTCCCCGTCCCCTAACCCTAACCCTAGCCCGAACCGTAGCCTGAACCCTATCCCTAACCCTTCCCCGAAGCCTGACCCTCACCCGTCCCCTAATCCTAACCCGTACGCTAACACTAACCCGCGCCCTCACACGCACGCTCCCTCTAAAGCGTTGTCGTACCCTCACCTGGACCGTAAACCGTCCCCGTCCCCTAACCCTAACCCTAGCCCGAACCCTAACCCTAACACTTCCCTGAAGCCTGACCCTCACCCGTCCCCTAATCCTAACCCGTACGCTAACACTAACCCGCGCCCTCACACGCACGCTCCCCCTAAAGCGTTGCCGTACCCTCACCTAGACCCTAAACCGTCCCCGTCCCCTAACCCTAACCCTAGCCCGATCACTAACCCTAACACTTCCCCGAAGCCTGACACTCACTCATCCCCTAATCCTAACCCGTACGCTAACACTAACCCGCGCCCTCACACGCACGCTCCACCTAAAGCGTTGCCGTCCCCTCACCTGGACCCTAAACCGTCCACGTCCCCTAACCCTAACCCTAGCCCGAACCCTAACCCTAACCCTTCCCCGAAGCCTGACCCTCACCCGTCCCCTAATCCTAACCCGTACGCTAACACTAACCCGCGCCCTCACATGCACGCTCCCCCTAAAGCGTTGCCGTACCCTCACCTGGACCCTAAACCGTCCCCGTCCCCTAACCCTAACCCTAGCCCGAACCCTAACCCTAACCCTTCCCCGAAGCCTGACCCTCACCCGTCCCCTAATCCTAACCCGTACGCTAACACTAACCCGCGCCCTCAGACGCACGCTCCCCCTAAAGCGTTGGCGTACCCTCACCTGGACCCTAAACCGTCACCGTCCCCTAACCCTAACCCTAGCCCGAACCCTAACCCTAACCCTTCCCCGAAGCCTGACCCTCACCCGTCCCCTAATCCTAACCCGTACGCTAACACTAACCCGCGCCCTCACACGCACACTCCCCGTAAAGCGTTGCCGTACCCTCACCTGGACCCTAAACCGTCCCCGTCCCCTAACCCTAACCCTAGCCCGAAACCTAACCCTAACCCTTCCCCGAAGCCTGACCCTCACCCGTCCCCTAATCCTAACACGTACGCTAACACTAACCCACGCCCACACACGCACGCTCCCCCTAAAGCGTTGCCATACCCTCACCTGGACCCTAAACCGTCCCCGTCCCTTAACCCTAACCCTAGCCCGAACCCTAACCCTAACCCTTCCCCGAAGCCTGACCCTCACCCGTCCCCTAATCCTAAACCGTACGCTAACACTAACCCGCGCCCTCACACGCACGCTCCCCCTAAAGCGATGCCGTACCCTCACCTGGACCCTAAACCGTCCCCGTCCCCTAACCCTAACCCTAGCCCGAACCCTAACCCTAACACTTCCCCGAAGCCTGACCCTCACCCGTCCCCTAAACCTAACCCGTACGCGAACACTAACCTGCGCCCTCACACGCACGCTCCCCCTAAAGCGTTGCCGTACCCTCACCTGGACCCTAAATCGTCCCCGTCCCCTAACCCTAACCCTAGCCCGAACCCTAACCCTAACCCTTCCCCGAAGACTGACCCTCACCCGTCCCCTAATCCTAACCCGTACGTTAACACTAACCGGCGCCCTCACACGCACGCTCCCCCTAAAGGGTTGCCGTACCCTCTCCTGGACCCTAAACCGTCCCCGTCCCCTAACCCTAACCCTAGCCCGAACCCTAACCCTAACCCTTCCCCGAAGCCTGACCCTCACCCGTCCACTAATCCTAACCCGTACGCTAACACTAACCCGTGCCCTCACACGCACGCTCCCCCTAAAGCGTTGCCGTACCCTCACCTGGACCCTAAACCGTCCCCGTCCCCTAACCCTAACCCTAGGCCGAACCCTAACCCAAACACTTCCCCGAAGCCTGACCCTCACACGTCCCATAATCCTAACCCGTACTCGAACACTAACCCACGCCCTCACATGCACGCTCCCCCTAAAGCGTTGCCGTACCCTCACCTGGACCCTAAACCGTCCCCGTCCCCTAACCCTAACCCTAGCCCGAACACTAACCCTAACCCTTTCCCGAAGCCTGACCCTCACACATCCCCTAATCCTAACCCGTACGCTAACACTAACCCGCGCCCTCACACGCACGCTCCCCCTAAAGCGTTGCCGTACCCTCACCTGGACCCTAAACCGTCCCCGTCCCCTAACCCTAACCCTAGCCCGAACCCTAACCCTAACCCTTCTCCGAAGCCTGACCCTCACCAGTCCCCTAATCCTAACCCGTACGCTAACACTAACCTGCGCCCTCACACGCACGCTCCCCCTAAAGCGTTGCCGTACCCTCACCTGGACCCTAAACCGTCCCCGTCCCCTAACCCTAACCCTAGCCCGATCACTAACCCTAACACTTCCCCGAAGCCTGACACTCACCCATCCCCTAATCCTAACCCGTACGCTAACACTAACCCGCTCCCTCACACGCACGCTCCCCCTAAAGCGTTGCCGTCCCCTCACCTGGACCCTAAACCGTCCCCGTCCCCTAACCCTAACCCTAGCCCGAACCCTAACCCTAACCCTTCCCCGAAGCCTGACCCTCACCCGTCCCCTAATCCTAACCCGTACGCTAACACTAACCCGCGCCCTCACACGCACGCTCCCCCTAAAGCGTTGCCGTACCCTCACCTGGACCCTAAACCGTCCCCGTCCCCTAACCCTAACCCTAGCCCGATCACTAACCCTAACACTTCCCCGAAGCCTGACCCTCACCCGTCCCCTAAACCTAACCCGTACGCGAACACTAACCTGCGCCCTCACACGCACGCTCCCCCTAAAGCGTTGCTGTACCCTCACCTGGACCCTAAACCTTCCCCGTCCCCTAAACCTAACCCTAGCCCGAACCCTAACCCTAACCCTTCCCCGAAGCCTGACCCTCACCCGTCCCCTAATCCTAACCCGTACGCTAACACTAACCCGTGCCCTCACACGCACACTCCCCTTAAAGCGTTGCCGTACCCTCACCTGGACCCTAAACCGTCCCCGTCCCCTAACCCTAACCCTAGCCCGAAACCTAACCCTAACCCTTCCCCGAAGCCTGACCCTCACCCGTCCCCTAATCCCAACCCGTACGCTAACACTAACCCGCGCCCTCACACGCACGCTCCCCCTAAAGCGTTGCCGTACCCTCACCTGGACCCTAAACCGTCCCCGTCCCCTAACCCTAACCCTAGCCCGAACCCTAACCCTAACACTTCCCCGAAGCCTGACCCTCACCCGTCCCCTAATCCTAACCCGTACGCTAACACTAACCCGCGCCCTCACACGCACGCTCCCCCTAAAGCGTTGCCGTACCCTCACCTGGACCCTAAACCGCCCCCGTTCCCTAACCCTAACCCTAGCCCGAACCCTAACCCTAACCCTTCCCCGAAGCCTGACCCTCACCCGTCCCCTAATCCTAACCCGTACGCTAACACTAACCCGCGCCCTCACACGCACGCTCCCCCAAAAGCGTTGCCGTACCCTCACCTGGACCCTAAACCGTCCCCGTCCCCTAACCCTAACCTTACCCCGAACCCTATCCCTAACACTTCCCTGAAGCCTGACCCTCACCCGTCCCCTAACCCTAACCCGTACGCTAACACTAACCCGCGCCCTCACACGCACGCTCCCCCTAAAGCGTTGCCGTACCCTCACCTGGACCCTAAACCGTCCCCGTCCCCTAACCCTAACCCTAGCCCGAACCCTAACCCTAACCCTTCCCCGAAGCCTGACCCTCACCCGTCCCCTAATCCTAACCCGTACGCTAACACTAACCCGCGCCCTCACACGCACGCTCCCCCTAAAGCGTTGCCGTACCCTCACCTGGACCCTAAACCGTCCCCGTCCCCTAACCCTAACCCTAGCCCGAACCCTAACCCTAACCCTTCCCCGAAGCCTGACCCTCACCCGTCCCCTAATCCTAACCCGTACGCTAACACTAACCCGCGCCCTCACACGCACGCTCCCTCTAAAGCGTTGCCGTACCCTCACCTGGACCCTAAACCGTCCCCGTCCCCTAACCCTAACCCTAGCCCGAACCCTAACCCTAACCCTTCCCCGAAGCCTGACCCTCACCCTTCCCCTAATCATAACCCGTCGCTAACACTAACCCGCGCCCTCACACGCACGCTCCCCCTAAAGCGTTGCCGTACCCTCACCTGGACCGTAAACTGTCCCCGTCCCCTAACACTATCCCTAGCCCGAACCCTAACCCTAACCCTTCCCCGAAGCCTGACCCTCACCCGTCCCCTAATCCTAACCCGTACGCTAACACTAACCCGCGCCCTCACACGCACGCTCCCCCTAAAGCATTGCCGTACCCTCACCTGGACCCTAAACCGTCCCCGTCCCCTAACCCTAAACCTAGCCCGAACCCTAACCCTAGCACTTCCCCGAAGCCTGACCCTCACCCGTCCCCTAATCCTAACCCGTACGCTAACACTAACCCGCGCCCTCACACGCACGCTCCCCCTAAAGCGTTGCCGTACCCTCACCTGGACCCTAAACCGTCCCCGTCCCCTAACCCTAACCCTAGCCCGAACCCTAACCCTAACCCTTCCCCGAAGCCTGACCCTCACCCGTCCCCTAATCCTAACCCGTACGCTAACACTAACCCACGCCCTCACACGCACGCTCCCCCTAAAGCGTTGCCGTACCCTCCCCTGGACCCTAAACCGTCCCCGTCCCCTAACCCTAACCCTAGCCCGAACCCTAACCCTAACCCTTCCCCGAAGCCTGACCCTCACCCGTCCCCTAATCCTAACCCGTACGCTAACAGTAACCCGCACCCTCACACGCACGCTCCCCCTAAAGCGTTGCCGTACCCTCCCCTGGACCCTAAACCGTCCCCGTCCCCTAACCCTAACCCTAGCCCGAACACTAACCCTAACCCTTACCCGAAGCCTGATCCTCACCCGTCCCCTAATCCTAACCCGTACGCTAACACTAACCCGCGCCCTCACATGCACGCTCCCCCTAAAGCGTTGCCGTACCCTCACCTGGACCCTAAACCGTCCCCGTCCCCTAACCCTAACCCTAGCCCGAACCCTAACCCTAACCCTTCCCCGAAGCCTGACCCTCACCCGTCCCCTAATCCTAACCCGTACGCTAACACTAACTCGCGCTCTCACACGCACGCTCCCTCTAAAGCGTTGCCATACCCTCACCTGGACCCTATACCGTCCCCGTCTCCTAACCCTAACCCTAGCCCGAACCCTAACCCTAACCCTTCCCCGAAGCCTGACCCTCACCCGTCCCCTAATCCTAACCCGTACGCTAACACTAACCCGCGCCCTCACACGCACGCTCCCCCTAAAGCGTTGCCGTACACTCACCTGGACCCTAAACCGTCCCCGTCCCCTAACCCTAACCCTAGCCCGAACCCTAACCCTAACCCTTCCCCGAAGCCTGACCCTCACCCGTCCCCTAATCCTAACCCGTACGCTAACACTAACCTGCGCCCTCACACGCACGCTCCCCCTAAAGTGTTGCCATACCCTCACCTGGACCCTAAACTGTCCCCGTCCCCTAACCGTAACCCTAGCCCGAACCCTAACCCTAACACTTCCCCGAAGCCTGACCCTCACCCGTCCCCTAATCCTAACCCGTACGCTAACACTAACCTGCGCCCTCACACGCACGCTCCCCCTAAAGCGTAGCCGTACCCTCACCTGGACCCTAAACCGTCCCCGTCCCCTAACCCTAACCCTAGCCCGAACACTAACCCTAACCCTTCCCCGAAGCCTGACCCTCACCCGTCCCCTAATCCTAACCCGTACGCTAACACTAACCCGCGCCCTCACACGCACGCTCCCCCTAAAGCTTTGCCATACCGTCACCTAGACCCTAAACCGTCCCCATCCCCTAACCCTAACCCTAGCCCGAATACTAACCCTAACCCTTCCCCGAAGCCTGACCCTCACCCATCCCCTAATCCTAACCCGTACGCTAACACTAACCCGCGCCCTCACACGCACGCTCCCCCTAAAGCGTTGCCATACCCTCACCTGGACCCTAAACCGTCCCCGTCCCCTAACCCTAACCCTAGCCCGAACCCTAACCCTAACCCTTCCCCGAAGCCTGACCCTCACCCGTCCCCTAATCCTAACCCGTACGCTAACAGTAACCCTCGCCCTCACACGCACGCTCCCCCTAAAGCGTTGCCATACCCTCACCTGGACCCTAAACCGTCCCCATCCCCTAACCCTAACCCTAGCCCGAACACTAACCCTAACCCTTCCCCGAAGCCTGACCCTCACCCATCCCCTAATCCTAACCCGTACGCTAACACTAACCTGCGCCCTCACACGCGCGCTCCCCCTAAAGCGTTGCCGTATACTCACCTGGACCCTAAACCGTCCCCGTCCCCTAACCCTAACCCTAGCCCGAAACCTAAACCTAACCCTTCCCCGAAGCCTGACCCTCACCCGTCCCCTAATCCTAACCCGTACGCTAACACTAACACGCACCCTCACACGCACGCTCCCCCTATATCGTTGCCGTACCCTCACCTGGACGCTAAACCGTCCACAACCCCTAAACCTAACCCTAGCCCGAACCCTAACCCTAACCCTTCCCCGAAGCCTGACCCTCACCCTTCCCCTTATCCTAACCCGTACGCTAACACTAACCCGTGCCCTCACACGCACGCTCCCCCTAAAGCGTTGTCGTACCCTCACCTGGACCCTAAACCGTCCCCGTCCCCTAACCCTAACCCTAGCCCAAACCCTAACCCTAACCCTTCCCCGAAGCCTGACCCTCACCCGTCCCCTAATCCTAACCCGTACGCTAACACTAACCTGCGCCCTCACTCGCACGCTCCCCCTAAAGCGTTGCGGTACCCTCACCTGGACCCTAAACCGTCCCCGTCCCCTAACCCTAACCCTAGCCCGAACCCTAACCCTAACCCTTCCCCGAAGCCTGACCCTCACCCGTCCCCTAATCCTAACCCGTACGCTAACACTAACCCACGCCCTCACACGCACGCTCCCCCTAAAGCGTTGCCGTACCCTCACCTGGTCCCTAAACCGACCCGTCCCCTAACCCTAACCCTAGCGTTACACTAACCGTAACAATTCCCCGAAGCCTGACCCTCACCCATCCCCTAATCCTAACCCTTACGCTAACACTAACCAGTGCCCTCACAGTCACGCTCCCCCTAAAGGATTGCCGTACCCTCACCTGGACCCTAAACCGTCCCCGTCCCCTAACCCTAACCCTAGCCCGAACCCTAACCCTAACCCTTCCCCGAAGCCTGAACCTCACCCGTCCCCAAATCCTAACCCGTACGCTAAGACTAACCCACGCCCTCACACGCACGCTCCCCCTAAAGTGTTGCCGTACCCTCACCTGGACCCTAAACCGTCCCCGTCCCCTAACCCTAAGCCTAGCCCGAACCCTAACCCTACCTCTTCCCCGAAGCCTGACCCTCAACCGTCCCCTAATCCTAACCCGTACGCTAACACTAACTCGCGATCTCACACGCACACTCCGCCTAAAGCGTTGCCGTACACTCACATGGACCCTAAACCGTCCCCGTCCCCTAACCCTAACCCTAGCCCGAACCCTAACCCTAACCCTTCCCCGAAGCCTGACCCTCACCCGTCCCCTAATCCTATCCCGTACGCTAACACTAACCCGCGTCCCCACACGCACGCTCCCCCTAAAGGGTTGCCGTACCCTCACCTGGACCCTAAACCGTCCCCGTCCCCTAACCCTAACCCTAGTCCGAACACTAACCCTAACCCTTCCACAAAGCCTGACCCTCACCCGTCCCCTAATCCTAACCCGTACGCTAACACTAACCCGCGCCCTCACACGCACGCTCCCACTAAAGCGTTGCCGTACCCTCAACTGGACCCTAAACCGTCCCCGTCCCCTAACCCTAACCCTAGCCCGAACCCTAACCCTAACCCTCCCCGAAGCCTGATCCTCACCCGTCCCCTAATCCTAACCCGTACGCTAACACTAACCCGCGCCCTAACACACACGCTCCCCCTAAAGCGTTGCCGTACCCTCACCTGGACCCTAAACCGGCCCCGTCCCCTAACCCTAACCCTAGCTCGAACCATAACCCTAAGCCTTCCCCGAAGCCTGACCCTCACCCGTCCCCTAATCCTAACCCGTACGCTAACACTAACCCAGGCCCTCACACGCACGCTCCCCCTAAAGCGTTGCCGTACCCTCACCTGGACCCTAAACCGTCCCCGTCCCCTAACCCTAACCCTAGCCCGAACCCTAACCCTAACCCTTCCCCGAAGCCTGACCCTCACCCGTCCCCTAATCCTAACCCGTACGCTAACACTAACCTGCGCCCTCACACGCACGCTCCCCCTAAAGTGTTGCCATACCCTCACCTGGACCCTAAACTGTCCCCGTCCCCTAACCGTAACCCTAGCCCGAACCCTAACCCTAACACTTCCCCGAAGCCTGACCCTCACCCGTCCCCTAATCCTAACCCGTACGCTAACACTAACCTGCGCCCTCACACGCACGCTCCCCGTAAAGCGTTGCCCTACCCTCACCTGGACCCTAAACCGTCCCCGTCCCCTAACCCTAACCCTAGCCCGAACCCTAACCCTAACCCTTCCCCGAAGCCTGACCCTCACCCGTCCCCTAATCCTAACCCGTACGCTAACACTAACCCGCGCCCCCACACGCACGCTCCCCCTAAAGGGTTGCCGTACCCTCACCTGGACCCTAAACCGTCCCCGTCCCCTAACCCTAACCCTAGTCCGAACACTAACCCTAACCCTTCCCCAAAGCCTGACCCTCACCCGTCCCCTAATCCTAACCCGTACGCTAACACTAACCCGCGCCCTCACACGCACGCTCCCACTAAAGCGTTGCCGTACCCTCAACTGGACCCTAAACCGTCCCCGTCCCCTAACCCTAACCTTAGCCCGAACCCTAACCCTAACCCTCCCCGAAGCCTGATCCTCACCCGTCCCCTAATCCTAACCCGTACGCTAACACTAACCCGCGCCCTCACACGCACGCTCCCCCTAAAGCGTTGCCGTACCCTCACCTGGACCCTAAACCGGCCCCGTCCCCTAACCCTAACCCTAGCTCGAACCATAACCCTAAGCCTTCCCCGAAGCCTGACCCTCACCCGTCCCCTAATCCTAACCCGTACGCTAACACTAACCCAGGCCCTCACACGCACGCTCCCCCTAAAGCGTTGCCGTACCCTCACCTGGACCCTAAACCGTCCCCGTCCCCTAACCCTAACCCTAGCCCGAACCCTAACCCTAACCCTTCCCCGAAGCCTGACCCTCACCCGTCCCCTAATCCTAACCCGTACGCTAACACTAACCTGCGCCCTCACACGCACGCTCCCCCTAAAGTGTTGCCATACCCTCACCTGGACCCTAAACTGTCCCCGTCCCCTAACCGTAACCCTAGCCCGAACCCTAACCCTAACACTTCCCCGAAGCCTGACCCTCACCCGTCCCCTAATCCTAACCCGTACGCTAACACTAACCTGCGCCCTCACACGCACGCTCCCCGTAAAGCGTTGCCCTACCCTCACCTGGACCCTAAACCGTCCCCGTCCCCTAACCCTAACCCTAGCCCGAACCCTAACCCTAACCCTTCCCCGAAGCCTGACCCTCACCCGTCCCGTAATCCTAACCCGTACGCTAACACTAACCCGCGCCCTCACACGCACGCTCCCCCTAAAACGTTGCCGTACCCTCACCTGGACCCTAAACCGTCCCCGTCCCCTAACCCTAACCCTAGCCCGAACACTAACCCTAACCCTTCCCCGAAGCCTGACCCTCACCCGTCCCCTAATCCTAACCCGTACGCTAACACTAACCCGCGCCCTCACATGCACGCTCCCCCTAAAGCGTTGCCGTACCCTCACCTGGACCCTAAACCGTCCCCGTCCCCTAACCCTAATCCTAGCCCGAACCCTAACCCTAACCCTTCCCCGAAGCCTGACCCTCACCCGTCCCCTAATCCTAACCCGTAGGCTAACACTAACCCGCGCCCTCACACGCACGCTCCCCCTAAAGCGTTGCCATACCCTCACCTGGACCCTAAACCGTCCCCGTCCCCTAACCCTAACCCTAGCCCGAACCCTAACCCTAACCCTTCCCGAAGCTTGACCCTCACCCGTCCCTTAATCCTAACCCGTACGCTAACACTAACCCGCGCTCTCACACGCACGCTCCCCCTAAAGCGTTGCCGTACCCTCACCTCGACCCTAAACCGTCCCCGTCCCCTAACCGTAACCCTAGCCCGAACCCTAACCCTAACCCTTCCCCGAAGCCTGACCCTCACCCGTCCCCTAATCCTAACACGTACGCTAACACTAACCCGCGCCCTCACACGCACGCTCCCCCTAAAGCTTTGCCGTACCCTCACCTGGACCCTAAACCGTCCCCGTCCCCTAACCCTAACCCTAGCCCAAACCCTAACCCTAACCCTTCCCCGAAGCCTGACCCTCACCCGTCCCCTAATCCTAACCCGTACGCTAACACTAACTCGCGATCTCACACGCACGCTCCCCCTAAAGCGTTGCCGTACCCTCACCTGGACCCTAAACCGTCCCCGTCCCCTAACCCTAACCCTAGCCCGAACCCTAACCCTAACCCTTCCCCGAAGCCTGACCCTCACCCGTCCCCTAATCCTAACCCGTACGCTAACACTAACCCGCGCCCTCACACGCACACTCCCACTAAAGCGTTGCCGTACCCTCACCTGGAACCTAAACCGTCCCCGTCCCCTAACCCTAACCCTAGCCCGAACCCTAACCCTAACCCTTCCCCGAAGCCTGACCCTCACCCGTCCCCTAATCCTAACCCGTACGCTAACACTAACCCGCGCCCTCACACGCATGCTCCCCCTAAAGCGTTGCCGTACTCTCACCTGGACCCTAAATCGTCCCCGTCCCCTAACCCTAACCCTAGCCCGAACACTAAACCTAACCCTTCCCCGAAGCCTGACCCTCACCCGTCCCCTAATCCTAACCCGTACGCTAACACTAACCCGCGCCCTCACACGCACGCTCCCCCTAAAGCGTTGCCGTACCCTCACCTGGACCCTAAACCGTCCCCGTCCCCTAACCCTAACCCTAGCCCGAACCCTAACCCTAACACTTCCCCGAAGCCTGACCCTCACCCGTCCCCTAATCCTAACCCGTACGCTAACACTAACCCGCGCCCTCACAGGCATGCTCCCCCTAAAGCCTTGCCGTACTCTCACCTGGACCCTAAACCGTCCCCGTCCCCTAACCCTAACCCTAGCCCGAACACTAAACCTAACCCTTCCCTGAAGCCTGACCCTCACCCGTCCCCTAATCCTAACCCGTACGCTAACACTAACCTGCGCCCTCACACGCACGCTCCCCCTAAAGCTTTGCCGTACCCTCACCTGGACCCTAAACCGTCCCCGTCCCCTAACCCTAACCCTAGCCCGAACCCTAACCCTAACCCTTCCCCGAAGCCTGACCCTCACCCGTCCCCTAATCCTAACACTTACGCTAACACTAACCCGCGCCCTCACACGCACGCTCCCCCTAAAGCGTTGCCGTACCCTCACCTGGATCCTAAACCGTCCCCGTCCCCTAACCCTAACCCTAGCCCAAACCCTAACCCTAACCCTTCCCCGAAGCCTGACCCTCACCCGTCCCCTAATCCTAACCCGTACGCTAACACTAACCCGCGCCCTCACACGCACGCTCCCCCTAAAGCGTTGCCCTAACCTCACCTGGACCCTAAACCGTCCCCGTCCCCTAACCCTAACCCTAGCCCGAACCCTAACCCTAACCCTTCCCCGAAGCCTGACCCTCACCCGTCCCCTAATCCTAACCCGTACGCTAACACTAACCCACGCCCTCACACGCACGCTCCCCCTAAAGCGTTGCCGTACCCTCACCTGGACCCTAAACCGTCCCCGTCCCCTAACCCTAACCCTAGCGCGAACACTAACCCTAACCCTTCCCCGAAGCCTGACCCTCACCCATCCGCTAATCCTACCCCGTACGCTAACACTAACCCGCGCCCTCACACGCACGCTCCCCCTAAAGCGTTGCCGTACCCTCACCTGGACCCTAAACCGGCCCCGTCCCCTAACCCTAACCCTAGCCCGAACCATAACCCTAAGCCTTCCCCGAAGCCTGACCCTCACCCGTCCCCTAATCCTAACCCGTACGCTAACACTAACCCGCGCCCTCACACGCACGCTCCCCCTAAAGCGTTGCCGTACCCTCACCTGGACCCTAAACCGTCCCCGTCCCCTAACCCTAACCCTAGCCCGAACCCTAACCCTAACCCTTCCCCGAAGCCTGACCCTCACCCGTCCCCTAATCCTAACCCGTACGCTAACACTAACCTGCGCCCTCACACGCACGCTCCCCCTAAAGCGTTGCCATACCCTCACCTGGACCCTAAACTGTCCCCGTCCCCTAACCGTAACCCTAGCCCGAACCCTAACCCTAACACTTCCCCGAAGCCTGACCCTCACCCGTCCCGTAATCCTAACCCGTACGCTAACACTAACCCGCGCCCTCACACGCACGCTCCCCCTAAAACGTTGCCGTACCCTCACCTGGACCCTAAACCGTCCCCGTCCCCTAACCCTAACCCTAGCCCGAACACTAACCCTAACCCTTCCCCGAAGCCTGACCCTCACCCGTCCCCTAATCCTAACCCGTACGCTAACACTAACCCGCGCCCTCACATGCACGCTCCCCCTAAAGCGTTGCCGTACCCTCACCTGGACCCTAAACCGTCCCCGTCCCCTAACCCTAATCCTAGCCCGAACCCTAACCCTAACCCTTCCCCGAAGCCTGACCCTCACCCGTCCCCTAATCCTAACCCGTAGGCTAACACTAACCCGCGCCCTCACACGCACGCTCCCCCTAAAGCGTTGCCATACCCTCACCTGGACCCTAAACCGTCCCCGTCCCCTAACCCTAACCCTAGCCCGAACCCTAACCCTAACCCTTCCCGAAGCTTGACCCTCACCCGTCCCTTAATCCTAACCCGTACGCTAACACTAACCCGCGCTCTCACACGCACGCTCCCCCTAAAGCGTTGCCGTACCCTCACCTCGACCCTAAACCGTCCCCGTCCCCTAACCGTAACCCTAGCCCGAACCCTAACCCTAACCCTTCCCCGAAGCCTGACCCTCACCCGTCCCCTAATCCTAACACGTACGCTAACACTAACCCGCGCCCTCACACGCACGCTCCCCCTAAAGCGTTGCCGTACCCTCACCTGGACCCTAAACCGTCCCCGTCCCCTAACCCTAACCCTAGCCCAAACCCTAACCCTAACCCTTCCCCGAAGCCTGACCCTCACCCGTCCCCTAATCCTAACCCGTACGCTAACACTAACTCGCGATCTCACACGCACGCTCCCCCTAAAGCGTTGCCGTACCCTCACCTGGACCCTAAACCGTCCCCGTCCCCTAACCCTAACCCTAGCCCGAACCCTAACCCTAACCCTTCCCCGAAGCCTGACCCTCACCCGTCCCCTAATCCTAACCCGTACGCTAACACTAACCCGCGCCCTCACACGCACACTCCCACTAAAGCGTTGCCGTACCCTCACCTGGACCCTAAACCGTCCCCGTCCCCTAACCCTAACCCTAGCCCGAACCCTAACCCTAACCCTTCCCCGAAGCCTGACCCTCACCCGTCCCCTAATCCTAACCCGTACGCTAACACTAACCCGCGCCCTCACACGCACACTCCCACTAAAGCGTTGCCGTACCCTCACCTGGACCCTAAACCGTCCCCGTCCCCTAACCCTAACCCTAGCCCGAACCCTAACCCTAACCCTTCCCCGAAGCCTGACCCTCACCCGTCCCCTAATCCTAACCCGTACGCTAACACTAACCCGCGCCCTCACACGCATGCTCCCCCTAAAGCGTTGCCGTACTCTCACCTGGACCCTAAATCGTCCCCGTCCCCTAACCCTAACCCTAGCCCGAACACTAAACCTAACCCTTCCCCGAAGCCTGACCCTCACCCGTCCCCTAATCCTAACCCGTACGCTAACACTAACCCGCGCCCTCACACGCACGCTCCCCCTAAAGCGTTGCCGTACCCTCACCTGGACCCTAAACCGTCCCCGTCCCCTAACCCTAACCCTAGCCCGAACCCTAACCCTAACACTTCCCCGAAGCCTGACCCTCACCCGTCCCCTAATCCTAACCCGTACGCTAACACTAACCCGCGCCCTCACAGGCATGCTCCCCCTAAAGCCTTGCCGTACTCTCACCTGGACCCTAAACCGTCCCCGTCCCCTAACCCTAACCCTAGCCCGAACACTAAACCTAACCCTTCCCCGAAGCCTGACCCTCACCCGTCCCCTAATCCTAACCCGTACGCTAACACTAACCTGCGCCCTCACACGCACGCTCCCCCTAAAGCTTTGCCGTACCCTCACCTGGACCCTAAACCGTCCCTGTCCCCTAACCCTAACCCTAGCCCGAACCCTAACCCTAACCCTTCCCCGAAGCCTGACCCTCACCCGTCCCCTAATCCTAACTCTTACGCTAACACTAACCCGCGCCCTCACACGCACGCTCCCCCTAAAGCGTTGCCGTACCCTCACCTGGATCCTAAACCGTCCCCGTCCCCTAACCCTAACCCTAGCCCAAACCCTAACCCTAACCCTTCCCCGAAGCCTGACCCTCACCCGTCCCCTAATCCTAACCCGTACGCTAACACTAACCCGCGCCCTCACACGCACGCTCCCCCTAAAGCGTTGCCCTAACCTCACCTGGACCCTAAACCGTCCCCGTCCCCTAACCCTAACCCTAGCCCGAACCCTAACCCTAACCCTTCCCCGAAGCCTGACCCTCACCCGTCCCCTAATCCTAACCCGTACGCTAACACTAACCCACGCCCTCACACGCACGCTCCCCCTAAAGCGTTGCCGTACCCTCACCTGGACCCTAAACCGTCCCCGTCCCCTAACCCTAACCCTAGCGCGAACACTAACCCTAACCCTTCCCCGAAGCCTGACCCTCACCCATCCGCTAATCCTACCCCGTACGCTAACACTAACCCGCGCCCTCACACGCACGCTCCCTTTAAAGCGTTGCCGTACCCTCACCTGGACCCTAAACCGGCCCCGTCCCCTAACCCTAACCCTAGCCCGAACCATAACCCTAAGCCTTCCCCGAAGCCTGACCCTCACCCATCCCCTAATCCTTACCCGTACGCTAACACTAACCCGCGCCCTCACACGCACGCTCCCCCTAAAGCGTTGCCGTACCCTCACCTGGACCCTAAACCGTCCCCGTCCCCTAACCCTAACCCTAGCCCAAACCCTAACCCTAACCCTTCCCCGAAGCCTGACCCTCACCCGTCCCCTAATCCTAACCCGTACGCTAACACTAACCTGCGCCCTCACACGCACGCTCCCCCTAAAGCGTTGCCATACCCTCACCTGGACCCTAAACTGTCCCCGTCCCCTAACCGTAACCCTAGCCCGAACCCTAACCCTAACACTTCCCCGAAGCCTGACCCTCACCCGTCCCCTAATCCTAACCCGTACGCTAACACTAACCTGCGCCCTCACACGCACGCTCCCCCTAAAGCGTTGCCGTACCCTCACCTGGACCCTAAACCGTCCCCATCCCCTAACCCTAACCCTAGCCCGAACACTAACCCTAACCCTTCCCCGAAGCCTGACCCTCACCCGTCCCCTAATCCTAACCCGTACGCTAACACTAACCCGCGCCCTCACACGCACGCTCCCACTAAAGCGTTGCCGTACCCTCAACTGGACCCTAAACCGTCCCCGTCCCCTAACCCTAACCCTAGCCCGAACACTAACCCTAACCCTTCCCCGAAGCCTGACCCTCACCCGTCCCCTAATCCTAACCCGTACGCTAACACTAACCCGCGCCCTCACACGCACGCTCCCCCTAAAGCGTTGCCGTACACTCACCTGGACCCTAAACCGTCCCCGTCCCCTAACCCTAACCCTAGCCCGAACCCTAACCCTAACCCTTCCCCGAAGCCTGACCCTCACCCGTCCCCTAATCCTAACCCGTACGCTAACACTAACCTGCGCCCTCACACGCACGCTCCCCCTAAAGTGTTGCCATACCCTCACCTGGACCCTAAACTGTCCCCGTCCCCTAACCGTAACCCTAGCCCGAACCCTAACCCTAACACTTCCCCGAAGCCTGACCCTCACCTGTCCCCTAATCCTAACCCGTACGCTAACACTAACCTGCGCCCTCACACGCACGCTCCCCCTAAAGCGTAGCCGTACCCTCACCTGGACCCTAAACCGTCCCCGTCCCCTAACCCTAACCCTAGCCCGAACACTAACCCTAACCCTTCCCCGAAGCCTGACCCTCACCCGTCCCCTAATCCTAACCCGTACGCTAACACTAACCCGCGCCCTCACACGCACGCTCCCCCTAAAGCTTTGCCATACCCTCACCTGGACCCTAAACCGTCCCCATCCCCTAACCCTAACCCTAGCCCGAATACTAACCCTAACCCTTCCCCGAAGCCTGACCCTCACCCATCCCCTAATCCTAACCCGTACGCTAACACTAACCCGCGCCCTCACACGCACGCTCCCCCTAAAGCGTTGCCATACCCTCACCTGGACCCTAAACCGTCCCCGTCCCCTAACCCTAACCCTAGCCCGAACCCTAACCCTAACCCTTCCCCGAAGCCTGACCCTCACCCGTCCCCTAATCCTAACCCGTACGCTAACAGTAACCCTCGCCCTCACACGCACGCTCCCCCTAAAGCGTTGCCATACCCTCACCTGGACCCTAAACCGTCCCCATCCCCTAACCCTAACCCTAGACCGAACACTAACCCTAACCCTTCCCCGAAGCCTGACCCTCACCCATCCCCTAATCCTAACCCGTACGCTAACACTAACCTGCGCCCTCACACGCGCGCTCCCCCTAAAGCGTTGCCGTATACTCACCTGGACCCTAAACCGTCCCCGTCCCCTAACCCTAACCCTAGCCCGAAACCTAAACCTAACCCTTCCCCGAAGCCTGACCCTCACCCGTCCCCTAATCCTAACCCGTACGCTAACACTAACACGCACCCTCACACGCACGCTCCCCCTATATCGTTGCCGTACCCTCACCTGGACGCTAAACCGTCCACAACCCCTAAACCTAACCCTAGCCCGAACCCTAACCCTAACCCTTCCCCGAAGCCTGACCCTCACCCTTCCCCTTATCCTAACCCGTACGCTAACACTAACCCGTGCCCTCACACGCACGCTCCCCCTAAAGCGTTGTCGTACCCTCACCTGGACCCTAAACCGTCCCCGTCCCCTAACCCTAACCCTAGCCCAAACCCTAACCCTAACCCTTCCCCGAAGCCTGACCCTCACCCGTCCCCTAATCCTAACCCGTACGCTAACACTAACCTGCGCCCTCACTCGCACGCTCCCCCTAAAGCGTTGCCGTACCCTCACCTGGACCCTAAACCGTCCCCATCCCCTAACCCTAACCCTAGCCCGAACCCTAACCCTAACCCTTCCCCGAAGCCTGACCCTCACCCGTCCCCTAATCCTAACCCGTACGCTAACACTAACCCACGCCCTCACACGCACGCTCCCCCTAAAGCGTTGCCGTACCCTCACCTGGTCCCTAAACCGACCCGTCCCCTAACCCTAACCCTAGCGTTAACACTAACCGTAACAATTCCCCGAAGCCTGACCCTCACCCATCCCCTAATCCTAACCCTTACGCTAACACTAACCAGTGCCCTCACAGTCACGCTCCCCCTAAAGGATTGCCGTACCCTCACCTGGACCCTAAACCGTCCCCGTCCCCTAACCCTAACCCTAGCCCGAACCCTAACCCTAACCCTTCCCCGAAGCCTGAACCTCACCCGTCCCCTAATCCTAACCCGTACGCTAAGACTAACCCACGCCCTCACACGCACGCTCCCCCTAAAGTGTTGCCGTACCCTCACCTGGACCCTAAACCGTCCCCGTCCCCTAACCCTAAGCCTAGCCCGAACCCTAACCCTACCTCTTCCCCGAAGCCTGACCCTCAACCGTCCCCTAATCCTAACCCGTACGCTAACACTAACTCGCGATCTCACACGCACACTCCGCCTAAAGCGTTGCCGTACACTCACATGGACCCTAAACCGTCCCCGTCCCCTAACCCTAACCGTAGCCCGAACCCTAACCCTAACCCTTCCCCGAAGCCTGACCCTCACCCGTCCCCTAATCCTATCCCGTACGCTAACACTAACCCGCGCCCCCACACGCACGCTCCCCCTAAAGCGTTGCCGTACCCTCACCTGGACCCTAAACCGGCCCCGTCCCCTAACCCTAACCCTAGCTCGAACCATAACACTAAGCCTTCCCCGAAGCCTGACACTCACCCGTCCCCTAATCCTAACCCGTACGCTAACACTAACCCAGGCCCTCACACGCACGCTCCCCCTAAAGCGTTGCCGTACCCTCACCTGGACCCTAAACCGTCCCCGTCCCCTAACCCTAACCCTAGCCCGAACCCTAACCCTAACCCTTCCCCGAAGCCTGACCCTCACCCGTCCCCTAATCCTAACCCGTACGCTAACACTAACCTGCGCCCTCACACGCACGCTCCCCCTAAAGTGTTGCCATACCCTCACCTGGACCCTAAACTGTCCCCGTCCCCTAACCGTAACCCTAGCCGGAACCCTAACCCTAACACTTCCCCGAAGCCTGACCCTCACCCGTCCCCTAATCCTAACCCGTACGCTAACACTAACCTGCGCCCTCACACGCACGCTCCCCCTAAAGCGTTGCCCTACCCTCACCTGGACCCTAAACCGTCCCCGTCCCCTAACCCTAACCCTAGCCCGAACCCTAACCCTAACCCTTCCCCGAAGCCTGACCCTCACCCGTCCCGTAATCCTAACCCGTACGCTAACACTAACCCGCGCCCTCACACGCACGCTCCCCCTAAAACGTTGCCGTACCCTCACCTGGACCCTAAACCGTCCCCGTCCCCTAACCCTAACCCTAGCCCGAACACTAACCCTAACCCTTCCCCGAAGCCTGACCCTCACCCGTCCCCTAATCCTAACCCGTACGCTAACACTAACCCGCGCCCTCACATGCACGCTCCCCCTAAAGCGTTGCCGTACCCTCACCTGGACCCTAAACCGTCCCCGTCCCCTAACCCTAATCCTAGCCCGAACCCTAACCCTAACCCTTCCCCGAAGCCTGACCCTCACCCGTCCCCTAATCCTAACCCGTAGGCTAACACTAACCCGCGCCCTCACACGCACGCTCCCCCTAAAGCGTTGCCATACCCTCACCTGGACCCTAAACCGTCCCCGTCCCCTAACCCTAACCCTAGCCCGAACCCTAACCCTAACCCTTCCCGAAGCTTGACCCTCACCCGTCCCTTAATCCTAACCCGTACGCTAACACTAACCCGCGCTCTCACACGCACGCTCCCCCTAAAGCCTTGCCGTACCCTCACCTCGACCCTAAACCGTCCCCGTCCCCTAACCGTAACCCTAGCCCGAACCCTAACCCTAACCCTTCCCCGAAGCCTGACCCTCAACCGTCCCCTAATCCTAACACGTACGCTAACACTAACCCGCGCCCTCACACGCACGCTCCCCCTAAAGCGTTGCCGTACCCTCACCTGGACCCTAAACCGTCCCCGTCCCCTAACCCTAACCCTAGCCCAAACCCTAACCCTAACCCTTCCCCGAAGCCTGACCCTCACCCGTCCCCTAATCCTAACCCGTACGCTAACACTAACTCGCGATCTCACACGCACGCTCCCCCTAAAGCGTTGCCGTACCCTCACCTGGACCCTAAACCGTCCCCGTCCCCTAACCCTAACCCTAGCCCGAACCCTAACCCTAACCCTTCCCCGAAGCCTGACCCTCACCCGTCCCCTAATCCTAACCCGTACGCTAACACTAACCCGCGCCCTCACACGCACGCTCCCACTAAAGCGTTGCCGTACCCTCACCTGGACCCTAAACCGTCCCCGTCCCCTAACCCTAACCCTAGCCCGAACCCTAACCCTAACCCTTCCCCGAAGCCTGACCCTCACCCGTCCCCTAATCCTAACCCGTACGCTAACACTAACCCGCGCCCTCACACGCACACTCCCACTAAAGCGTTGCCGTACCCTCACCTGGACCCTAAACCGTCCCCGTCCCCTAACCCTAACCCTAGCCCGAACCCTAACCCTAACCCTTCCCCGAAGCCTGACCCTCACCCGTCCCCTAATCCTAACCCGTACGCTAACACTAACCCACGCCCTCACACGCACGCTCCCCGTAAAGCGTTGCCGTACCCTCACCTGGTCCCTAAACCGACCCGTCCCCTAACCCTAACCCTAGCGTTAACACTAACCGTAACAATTCCCCGAAGCCTGACCCTCACCCATCCCCTAATCCTAACCCTTACGCTAACACTAACCAGTGCCCTCACAGTCACGCTCCCCCTAAAAGATTGCCGTACCCTCACCTGGACCCTAAACCGTCCCCGTCCCCTAACCCTAACCCTAGCCCGAACCCTAACCCTAACCCTTCCCCGAAGCCTGAACCTCACCCGTCCCCTAATCCTAACCCGTACGCTAAGACTAACCCACGCCCTCACACGCACGCTCCCCCTAAAGCGTTGCCGTACCCTCACCTAGACCCTAAACCGTCCCCGTCCCCTAACCCTAAGCCTAGCCCGAACCCTAACCCTACCTCTTCCCCGAAGCCTGACCCTCAACCGTCCCCTAATCCTAACCCGTACGCTAACACTAACTCGCGATCTCACACGCACACTCCGCCTAAAGCGTTGCCGTACACTCACATGGACCCTAAACCGTCCCCGTCCCCTAACCCTAACCCTAGCCCGAACCCTAACCCTAACCCTTCCCCGAAGCCTGACCCTCACCCGTCCCCTAATCCTAACCCGTACGCTAACACTAACCCGCGCCCCCACACGCACGCTACCCCTAAAGGGTTGCCGTACCCTCACCTGGACCCTAAACCGTCCCCGTCCCCTAACCCTAACCCTAGTCCGAACACTAACCCTAACCCTTCCCCAAAGCCTGACCCTCACCCGTCCCCTAATCCTAACCCGTACGCTAACACTAACCCGCGCCCTCACACGCACGCTCCCACTAAAGCGTTGCCGTACCCTCAACTGGACCCTAAACCGTCCCCGTCCCCTAACCCTAACCCTAGCCCGAACCCTAACCCTAACCCTCCCCGAAGCCTGATCCTCACCCGTCCCCTAATCCTAACCCGTACGCTAACACTAACCCGCGCCCTCACACGCACGCTCCCCCTAAAGCGTTGCCGTACCCTCACCTGGACCCTAAACCGGCCCCGTCCCCTAACCCTAACCCTAGCTCGAACCATAACCCTAAGCCTTCCCCGAAGCCTGACCCTCACCCGTCCCCTAATCCTAACCCGTACGCTAACACTAACCCAGGCCCTCACACGCACGCTCCCCCTAAAGCGTTGCCGTACCCTCACCTGGACCCTAAACCGTCCCCGTCCCCTAACCCTAACCCTAGCCCGAACCCTAACCCTAACCCTTCCCCGAAGCCTGACCCTCACCCGTCCCCTAATCCTAACCCGTACGCTAACACTAACCTGCGCCCTCACACGCACGCTCCCCCTAAAGTGTTGCCATACCCTCACCTGGACCCTAAACTCTCCCCGTCCCCTAACCGTAACCCTAGCCCGAACCCTAACCCTAACACTTCCCCGAAGCCTGACCCTCACCCGTCCCCTAATCCTAACCCGTACGCTAACACTAACCTGCGCCCTCACACGCACGCTCCCCCTAAAGCGTTGCCCTACCCTCACCTGGACCCTAAACCGTCCCCGTCCCCTAACCCTAACCCTAGCCCGAACCCTAACCCTAACCCTTCCCCTAAGCCTGACCCTCACCCGTCCCGTAATCCTAACCCGTATGCTAACACTAACCCGCGCCCTCACACGCACGCTCCCCCTAAAACGTTGCCGTACCCTCACCTGGACCCTAAACCGTCCCCGTCCCCTAACCCTAACCCTAGCCCGAACACTAACCCTAACCCTTCCCCGAAGCCTGACCCTCACCCGTCCCCTAATCCTAACCCGTACGTTAACACTAACCCGCGCCCTCACACGCACGCTCCCCCTAAAGCGTTGCCGTACCCTCACCTGGACCCTAAACCGTCCCCGTCCCCTAACCCTAATCCTAGCCCGAACCCTAACCCTAACCCTTCCCCGAAGCCTGACCCTCACCCGTCCCCTAATCCTAACCCGTAGGCTAACACTAACCCGCGCCCTCACACGCACGCTCCCCCTAAAGCGTTGCCATACCCTCACCTGGACCCTAAACCGTCCCCGTCCCCTAACCCTAACCCTAGCCCGAACCCTAACCCTAACCCTTCCCGAAGCTTGACCCTCACCCGTCCCCTAATCCTAACCCGTACGCTAACACTAACCCGCGCTCTCACACGCACGCTCCCCCTAAAGCGTTGCCGTACCCTCACCTCGACCCTAAACCGTCCCCGTCCCCTAACCGTAACCCTAGCCCGAACCCTAACCCTAACCCTTCCCCGAAGCCTGACCCTCACCCGTCCCCTAATCCTAACACGTACGCTAACACTAACCCGCGCCCTCACACGCACGCTCCCCCTAAAGCGTTGCCGTACCCTCACCTGGACCCTAAACCGTCCCCGTCCCCTAACCCTAACCCTAGCCCAAACCCTAACCCTAACACTTCCCCGAAGCCTGACCCTCACCCGTCCCCTAATCCTAACCCGTACGCTAACACTAACTCGCGATCTCACACGCACGCTCCCCCTAAAGCGTTGCCGTACCCTCACCTGGACCCTAAACCGTCCCCGGCCACTAACCCTAACCCTAGCCCGAACCCTAACCCTAACCCTTCCCCGAAGCCTGACCCTCACCCGTCCCCTAATCCTAACCCGTACGCTAACACTAACCCGCGCCCTCACACGCACACTCCCACTAAAGCGTTGCCGTACCCTCACCTGGACCCTAAACCGTCCCCGTCCCCTAACCCTAACCCTAGCCCGAACCCTAACCCTAACCCTTCCCCGAAGCCTGACCCTCACCCGTCCCCTAATCCTAACCCGTACGCTAACACTAACCCGCGCCCTCACACGCATGCTCCCCCTAAAGCGTTGCCGTACTCTCACCTGGACCCTAAATCGTCCCCGTCCCCTAACCCTAACCCTAGCCCGAACACTAAACCTAACCCTTCCCCGAAGCCTGACCCTCACCCGTCCCCTAATCCTAACCCGTACGCTAACACTAACCCGCGCCCTCACACGCACGCTCCCCCTAAAGCGTTGCCGTACCCTCACCTGGACCCTAAACCGTCCCCGTCCCCTAACCCTAACCCTAGCCCGAACCCTAACCCTAACACTTCCCCGAAGCCTGACCCTCACCCGTCCCCTAATCCTAACCCGTACGCTAACACTAACCCGCGCCCTCACAGGCATGCTCCCCCTAAAGCCTTGCCGTACTCTCACCTGGACCCTAAACCGTCCCCGTCCCCTAACCCTAACCCTAGCCCGAACACTAAACCTAACCCTTCCCCGAAGCCTGACCCTCACCCGTCCCCTAATCCTAACCCGTACGCTAACACTAACCTGCGCCCTCACACGCACGCTCCCCCTAAAGCTTTGCCGTACCCTCACCTGGACCCTAAACCGTCCCCGTCCCCTAACCCTAACCCTAGCCCGAACCCTAACCCTAACCCTTCCCCGAAGCCTGACCCTCACCCGTCCCCTAATCCTAACTCTTACGCTAACACTAACCCGCGCCCTCACACGCACGCTCCCCCTAAAGCGTTGCCGTACCCTCACCTGGATCCTAAACCGTCCCCGTCCCCTAACCCTAACCCTAGCCCAAACCCTAACCCTAACCCTTCCCCGAAGCCTGACCCTCACCCGTCCCCTAATCCTAACCCGTACGCTAACACTAACCCGCGCCCTCACACGCACGCTCCCCCTAAAGCGTTGCCCTAACCTCACCTGGACCCTAAACCGTCCCCGTCCCCTAACCCTAACCCTAGCCCGAACCCTAACCCTAACCCTTCCCCGAAGCCTGACCCTCACCCGTCCCCTAATCCTAACCCATACGCTAACACTAACCCACGCCCTCACACGCACGCTCCCCCTAAAGCGTTGCCGTACCCTCACCTGGACCCTAAACCGTCCCCGTCCCCTAACCCTAACCCTAGCGCGAACACTAACCCTAACCCTTCCCCGAAACCTGACCCTCACCCATCCGCTAATCCTACCCCGTACGCTAACACTAACCCGCGCCCTCACACGCACGCTCCCCCTAAAGCGTTGCCGTACCCTCACCTGGACCCTAAACCGGCCCCGTCCCCTAACCCTAACCCTAGCCCGAACCATAACCCTAAGCCTTCCCCGAAGCCTGACCCTCACCCGTCCCCTAATCCTAACCCGTACGCTAACACTAACCCGCGCCCTCACATGCACGCTCCCCCTAAAGCGTTGCCGTACCCTCACCTGGACCCTAAACCGTCCCCGTCCCCTAACCCTAACCCTAGCCCAAACCCTAACCCTAACCCTTCCCCGAAGCCTGACCCTCACCCGTCCCCTAATCCTAACCCGTACGCTAACACTAACCTGCGCCCTCACACGCACGCTCCCCCTAAAGCGTTGCCATACCCTCACCTGGACCCTAAACTGTCCCCGTCCCCTAACCGTAACCCTAGCCCGAACCCTAACCCTAACACTTCCCCGAAGCCTGACCCTCACCCGTCCCGTAATCCTAACCCGTACGCTAACACTAACCCGCGCCCTCACACGCACGCTCCCCCTAAAACGTTGCCGTACCCTCACCTGGACCCTAAACCGTCCCCGTCCCCTAACCCTAACCCTAGCCCGAACACTAACCCTAACCCTTCCCCGAAGCCTGACCCTCACCCGTCCCCTAATCCTAACCCGTACGCTAACACTAACCCGCGCCCTCACATGCACGCTCCCCCTAAAGCGTTGCCGTACCCTCACCTGGACCCTAAACCGTCCCCGTCCCCTAACCCTAATCCTAGCCCGAACCCTAACCCTAACCCTTCCCCGAAGCCTGACCCTCACCCGTCCCCTAATCCTAACCCGTACGCTAACACTAACCCGCGCCCTCACACGCACACTCCCACTAAAGCGTTGCCGTACCCTCACCTGGACCCTAAACCGTCCCCGTCCCCTAACCCTAACCCTAGCCCGAACCCTAACCCTAACCCTTCCCCGAAGCCTGACCCTCACCCGTCCCCTAATCCTAACCCGTACGCTAACACTAACCCGCGCCCTCACACGCATGCTCCCCCTAAAGCGTTGCCGTACTCTCACCTGGACCCTAAATCGTCCCCGTCCCCTAACCCTAACCCTAGCCCGAACACTAAACCTAACCCTTCCCCGAAGCCTGACCCTCACCCGTCCCCTAATCCTAACCCGTACGCTAACACTAACCCGCGCTCTCACACGCACGCTCCCTCTAAAGCGTTGCCGTACCCTCACCTGGACCCTAAACCGTCCCCGTCCCCTAACCCTAACCCTAGCCCAAACCCTAACCCTAACCCTTCCCCGAAGCCTGACCCTCACCCGTCCCCTAATCCTAAACCGTACGCTAACACTAACTCGCGATCTCACACGCACGCTCCCCCTAAAGCGTTGCCGTACCCTCACCTGGACCCTAAACCGTCCCCGTCCCCTAACCCTAACCCTAGCCCGAACCCTAACCCTAACCCTTCCCCGAAGCCTGACCCTCACCCGTCCCCTAATCCTAACCCGTACGCTAACACTAACCCGCGCCCTCTCACGCACGATCCCACTAAAGCGTTGCCGTACCCTCACCTGGACCCTAAACCGTCCCCGTCCCCTAACCCTAACCCTAGCCCGAACCCTAACCCTAACCCTTCCCCGAAGCCTGACCCTCACCCGTCCCCTAATCCTAACCCGTACGCTAACACTAACCCGCGCCCTCACACGCACACTCCCACTAAAGCGTTGCCGTACCCTCACCTGGACCCTAAACCGTCCCCGTCCCCTAACCCTAACCCTAGCCCGAACCCTAACCCTAACCCTTCCCCGAAGCCTGACCCTCACCCGTCCCCTAATCCTAACCCGTACGCTAACACTAACCCGCGCCCTCACACGCATGCTCCCCCTAAAGCGTTGCCGTACTCTCACCTGGACCCTAAATCGTCCCCGTCCCCTAACCCTAACCCTAGCCCGAACACTAAACCTAACCCTTCCCCGAAGCCTGACCCTCACCCGTCCCCTAATCCTAACCCGTACGCTAACACTAACCCGCGCTCTCACACGCACGCTCCCTCTAAAGCGTTGCCGTACCCTCACCTGGACCCTAAACCGTCCCCGTCCCCTAACCCTAACCCTAGCCCGAACCCTAACCCTAACACTTCCCCGAAGCCTGACCCTCACCCGTCCCCTAATCCTAACCCGTACGCTAACACTAACCCGCGCCCTCACAGGCATGCTCCCCCTAAAGCCTTGCCGTACTCTCACCTGGACCCTAAACCGTCCCCGTCCCCTAACCCTAACCCTAGCCCGAACACTAAACCTAACCCTTCCCCGAAGCCTGACCCTCACCCGTCCCCTAATCCTAACCCGTACGCTAACACTAACCTGCGCCCTCACACGCACGCTCCCCCTGAAGCTTTGCCGTACCCTCACCTGGACCCTAAACCGTCCCCGTCCCCTAACCCTAACCCTAGCCCGAACCCTAACCCTAACCCTTCCCCGAAGCCTGACCCTCACCCGTCCCCTAATCCTAACTCTTACGCTAACACTAACCCGCGCCCTCACACGCACGCTCCCCCTAAAGCGTTGCCGTACCCTCACCTGGATCCTAAACCGTCCCCGTCCCCTAACCCTAACCCTAGCCCAAACCCTAACCCTAACCCTTCCCCGAAGCCTGACCCTCACCCGTCCCCTAATCCTAACCCGTACGCTAACACTAACCCGCGCCCTCACACGCACGCTCCCCCTAAAGCGTTGCCCTAACCTCACCTGGACCCTAAACCGTCCCCGTCCCCTAACCCTAACCCTAGCCCGAACCCTAACCCTAACCCTTCCCCGAAGCCTGACCCTCACCCGTCCCCTAATCCTAACCCGTACGCTAACACTAACCCACGCCCTCACACGCACGCTCCCCCTAAAGCGTTGCCGTACCCTCACCTGGACCCTAAACCGTCCCCGTCCCCTAACCCTAACCCTAGCGCGAACACTAACCCTAACCCTTCCCCGAAGCCTGACCCTCACCCATCCGCTAATCCTACCCCGTACGCTAACACTAACCCGCGCCCTCACACGCACGCTCCCCCTAAAGCGTTGCCGTACCCTCACCTGGACCCTAAACCGGCCCCGTCCCCTAACCCTAACCCTAGCCCGAACCATAACCCTAAGCCTTCCCCGAAGCCTGACCCTCACCCGTCCCCTAATCCTAACCCGTACGCTAACACTAACCCGCGCCCTCACACGCACGCTCCCCCTAAAGCGTTGCCGTACCCTCACCTGGACCCTAAACCGTCCCCGTCCCCTAACCCTAACCCTAGCCCAAACCCTAACCCTAACCCTTCCCCGAAGCCTGACCCTCACCCGTCCCCTAATCCTAACCCGTACGCTAACACTAACCTGCGCCCTCACACGCACGCTCCCCCTAAAGCGTTGCCATACCCTCACCTGGACCCTAAACTGTCCCCGTCCCCTAACCGTAACCCTAGCCCGAACCCTAACCCTAACACTTCCCCGAAGCCTGACCCTCACCCGTCCCCTAATCCTAACCCGTACGCTAACACTAACCTGCGCCCTCACACGCACGCTCCCCCTAAAGCGTTGCCGTACCCTCACCTGGACCCTAAACCGTCCCCATCCCCTAACCCTAACCCTAGCCCGAACACTAACCCTAACCCTTCCCCGAAGCCTGACCCTCACCCGTCCCCTAATCCTAACCCGTACGCTAACACTAACCCGCGCCCTCACACGCACGCTCCCACTAAAGCGTTGCCGTACCCTCAACTGGACCCTAAACCGTCCCCGTCCCCTAACCCTAACCCTAGCCCGAACACTAACCCTAACCCTTCCCCGAAGCCTGACCCTCACCCGTCCCCTAATCCTAACCCGTACGCTAACACTAACCCGCGCCCTCACACGCACGCTCCCACTAAAGCGTTGCCGTACCCTCAACTGGACCCTAAACCGTCCCCGTCCCCTAACCCTAACCCTAGCCCGAACCCTAACCCTAACCCTCCCCGAAGCCTGATCCTCACCCGTCCCCTAATCCTAACCCGTACGCTAACACTAACCCGCGCCCTCACACGCACGCTCCCCCTAAAGCGTTGCCGTACCCTCACCTGGACCCTAAACCGGCCCCGTCCCCTAACCCTAACCCTAGCTCGAACCATAACCCTAAGCCTTCCCCGAAGCCTGACCCTCACCCGTCCCCTAATCCTAACCCGTACGCTAACACTAACCCAGGCCCTCACACGCACGCTCCCCCTAAAGCGTTGCCGTACCCTCACCTGGACCCTAAACCGTCCCCGTCCCCTAACCCTAACCCTAGCCCGAACCCTAACCCTAACCCTTCCCCGAAGCCTGACCCTCACCCGTCCCCTAATCCTAACCCGTACGCTAACACTAACCTGCGCCCTCACACGCACGCTCCCCCTAAAGTGTTGCCATACCCTCACCTGGACCCTAAACTGTCCCCGTCCCCTAACCGTAACCCTAGCCCGAACCCTAACCCTAACACTTCCCCGAAGCCTGACCCTCACCCGTCCCCTAATCCTAACCCGTACGCTAACACTAACCTGCGCCCTCACACGCACGCTCCCCCTAAAGCGTTGCCCTACCCTCACCTGGACCCTAAACCGTCCCCGTCCCCTAACCCTAACCCTAGCCCGAACCCTAACCCTAACCCTTCCCCGAAGCCTGACCCTCACCCGTCCCGTAATCCTAACCCGTACGCTAACACTAACCCGCGCCCTCACACGCACGCTCCCCCTAAAACGTTGCCGTACCCTCACCTGGACCCTAAACCGTCCCCGTCCCCTAACCCTAACCCTAGCCCGAACACTAACCCTAACCCTTCCCCGAAGCCTGACCCTCACCCGTCCCCTAATCCTAACCCGTACGCTAACACTAACCCGCGCCCTCACATGCACGCTCCCCCTAAAGCGTTGCCGTACCCTCACCTGGACCCTAAACCGTCCCCGTCCCCTAACCCTAATCCTAGCCCGAACCCTAACCCTAACCCTTCCCCGAAGCCTGACCCTCACCCGTCCCCTAATCCTAACCCGTAGGCTAACACTAACCCGCGCCCTCACACGCACGCTCCCCCTAAAGCGTTGCCATACCCTCACCTGGACCCTAAACCGTCCCCGTCCCCTAACCCTAACCCTAGCCCGAACCCTAACCCTAACCCTTCCCGAAGCTTGACCCTCACCCGTCCCTTAATCCTAACCCGTACGCTAACACTAACCCGCGCTCTCACACGCACGCTCCCCCTAAAGCGTTGCCGTACCCTCACCTCGACCCTAAACCGTCCCCGTCCCCTAACCGTAACCCTAGCCCGAACCCTAACCCTAACCCTTCCCCGAAGCCTGACCCTCAACCGTCCCCTAATCCTAACACGTACGCTAACACTAACCCGCGCCCTCACACGCACGCTCCCCCTAAAGCGTTGCCGTACCCTCACCTGGACCCTAAACCGTCCCCGTCCCCTAACCCTAACCCTAGCCCAAACCCTAACCCTAACCCTTCCCCGAAGCCTGACCCTCACCCGTCCCCTAATCCTAACCCGTACGCTAACACTAACTCGCGATCTCACACGCACGCTCCCCCTAAAGCGTTGCCGTACCCTCACCTGGACCCTAAACCGTCCCCGTCCCCTAACCCTAACCCTAGCCCGAACCCTAACCCTAACCCTTCCCCGAAGCCTGACCCTCACCCGTCCCCTAATCCTAACCCGTACGCTAACACTAACCCGCGCCCTCACACGCACGATCCCACTAAAGCGTTGCCGTACCCTCACCTGGACCCTAAACCGTCCCCGTCGCCTAACCCTAACCCTAGCCCGAACCCTAACCCTAACCCTTCCCCGAAGCCTGACCCTCACCCGTCCCCTAATCCTAACCCGTACGCTAACACTAACCCGCGCCCTCACACGCACACTCCCACTAAAGCGTTGCCGTACCCTCACCTGGACCCTAAACCGTCCCCGTCCCCTAACCCTAACCCTAGCCCGAACCCTAACCCTAACCCTTCCCCGAAGCCTGACCCTCACCCGTCCCCTAATCCTAACCCGTACGCTAACACTAACCCACGCCCTCACACGCACGCTCCCCCTAAAGCGTTGCCGTACCCTCACCTGGTCCCTAAACCGACCCGTCCCCTAACCCTAACCCTAGCGTTAACACTAACCGTAACAATTCCCCGAAGCCTGACCCTCACCCATCCCCTAATCCTAACCCTTACGCTAACACTAACCAGTGCCCTCACAGTCACGCTCCCCCTAAAAGATTGCCGTACCCTCACCTGGACCCTAAACCGTCCCCGTCCCCTAACCCTAACCCTAGCCCGAACCCTAACCCTAACCCTTCCCCGAAGCCTGAACCTCACCCGTCCCCTAATCCTAACCAGTACGCTAAGACTAACCCACGCCCTCACACGCACGCTCCCCCTAAAGCGTTGCCGTACCCTCACCTAGACCCTAAACCGTCCCCGTCCCCTAACCCTAAGCCTAGCCCGAACCCTAACCCTACCTCTTCCCCGAAGCCTGACCCTCAACCGTCCCCTAATCCTAACCCGTACGCTAACACTAACTCGCGATCTCACACGCACACTCCGCCTAAATCGTTGCCGTACACTCACATGGACCCTAAACCGTCCCCGTCCCCTAACCCTAACCCTAGCCCGAACCCTAACCCTAACCCTTCCCCGAAGCCTGACCCTCACCCGTCCCCTAATCCTAACCCGTACGCTAACACTAACCCGCGCCCCCACACGCACGCTCCCCCTAAAGGGTTGCCGTACCCTCACCTGGACCCTAAACCGTCCCCGTCCCCTAACCCTAACCCTAGTCCGAACACTAACCCTAACCCTTCCCCAAAGCCTGACCCTCACCCGTCCCCTAATCCTAACCCGTACGCTAACACTAACCCGCGCCCTCACACGCACGCTCCCACTAAAGCGTTGCCGTACCCTCAACTGGACCCTAAACCGTCCCCGTCCCCTAAACCTAACCCTAGCCCGAACCCTAACCCTAACCCTCCCCGAAGCCTGATCCTCACCCGTCCCCTAATCCTAACCCGTACGCTAACACTAACCCACGCCCTCACACGCACGCTCCCCCTAAAGCGTTGCCGTACCCTCACCTGGACCCTAAACCGGCCCCGTCCCCTAACCCTAACCCTAGCTCGAACCATAACCCTAAGCCTTCCCCGAAGCCTGACCCTCACCCGTCCCCTAATCCTAACCCGTACGCTAACACTAACCCAGGCCCTCACACGCACGCTCCCCCTAAAGCGTTGCCGTACCCTCACCTGGACCCTAAACCGTCCCCGTCCCCTAACCCTAACCCTAGCCCGAACCCTAACCCTAACCCTTCCCCGAAGCCTGACCCTCACCCGTCCCCTAATCCTAACCCGTACGCTAACACTAACCTGCGCCCTCACACGCACGCTCCCCCTAAAGTGTTGCCATACCCTCACCTGGACCCTAAACTGTCCCCGTCCCCTAACCGTAACCCTAGCCCGAACCCTAACCCTAACACTTCCCCGAAGCCTGACCCTCACCCGTCCCCTAATCCTAACCCGTACGCTAACACTAACCTGCGCCCTCACACGCACGCTCCCCCTAAAGCGTTGCCCTACCCTCACCTGGACCCTAAACCGTCCCCGTCCCCTAACCCTAACCCTAGCCCGAACCCTAACCCTAACCCTTCCCCGAAGCCTGACCCTCACCCGTCCCGTAATCCTAACCCGTACGCTAACACTAACCCGCGCCCTCACACGCACGCTCCCCCTAAAACGTTGCCGTACCCTCACCTGGACCCTAAACCGTCCCCGTCCCCTAACCCTAACCCTAGCCCGAACACTAACCCTAACCCTTCCCCGAAGCCTGATCCTCACCCGTCCCCTAATCCTAACCCGTACGCTAACACTAACCCGCGCCCTCACACGCACGCTCCCCCTAAAGCGTTGCCGTACCCTCACCTGGACCCTAAACCGTCCCCGTCCCCTAACCCTAACCCTAGCCCGAACCCTAACCCTAACCCTTCCCCGAAGCCTGACCCTCACCCGTCCCCTAATCCTAACCCGTAGGCTAACACTAACCCGCGCCCTCACACGCACGCTCCCCCTAAAGCGTTGCCATACCCTCACCTGGACCCTAAACCGTCCCCGTCCCCTAACCCTAACCCTAGCCCGAACCCTAACCCTAACCCTTCCCGAAGCTTGACCCTCACCCGTCCCTTAATCCTAACCCGTACGCTAACACTAAACCGCGCTCTCACACGCACGCTCCCCCTAAAGCGTTGCCGTACCCTCACCTCGACCCTAAACCGTCCCCGTCCCCTAACCGTAACCCTAGCCCGAACCCTAACCCTTCCCCGAAGCCTGACCCTCACCCGTCCCCTAATCCTAACACGTACGCTAACACTAACCCGCGCCCTCACACGCACGCTCCCCCTAAAGCGTTGCCGTACCCTCACCTGGACCCTAAACCGTCCCCGTCCCCTAACCCTAACCCTAGCCCAAACCCTAACCCTAACCCTTCCCCGAAGCCTGACCCTCACCCGTCCCCTAATCCTAACCCGTACGCTAACACTAACTCGCGATCTCACACGCACGCTCCCCCTAAAGCGTTGCCGTACCCTCACCTGGACCCTAAACCGTCCCCGTCCCCTAACCCTAACCCTAGCCCGAACCCTAACCCTAACCCTTCCCCGAAGCCTGACCCTCACCCGTCCCCTAATCCTAACCCGTACGCTAACACTAACCCGCGCCCTCACACGCACACTCCCACTAAAGCGTTGCCGTACCCTCACCTGGACCCTAAACCGTCCCCGTCCCCTAACCCTAACCCTAGCCCGAACCCTAACCCTAACCCTTCCCCGAAGCCTGACCCTCACCCGTCCCCTAATCCTAACCCGTACGCTAACACTAACCCGCGCCCTCACACGCACACTCCCACTAAAGCGTTGCCGTACCCTCACCTGGACCCTAAACCGTCCCCGTCCCCTAACCCTAACCCTAGCCCGAACCCTAACCCTAACCCTTCCCCGAAGCCTGACCCTCACCCGTCCCCTAATCCTAACCCGTACGCTAACACTAACCCGCGCCCTCACACGCATGCTCCCCCTAAAGCGTTGCCGTACTCTCACCTGGACCCTAAATCGTCCCCGTCCCCTAACCCTAACCCTAGCCCGAACACTAAACCTAACCCTTCCCCGAGGCCTGACCCTCACCCGTCCCCTAATCCTAACCCGTACGCTAACACTAACCCGCGCCCTCACACGCACGCTCCCCCTAAAGCGTTGCCGTACCCTCACCTGGACCCTAAACCGTCCCCGTCCCCTAACCCTAACCCTAGCCCGAACCCTAACCCTAACACTTCCCCGAAGCCTGACCCTCACCCGTCCCCTAATCCTAACCCGTACGCTAACACTAACCCGCGCCCTCACAGGCATGCTCCCCCTAAAGCCTTGCCGTACTCTCACCTGGACCCTAAACCGTCCCCGTCCCCTAACCCTAACCCTAGCCCGAACACTAAACCTAACCCTTCCCCGAAGCCTGACCCTCACCCGTCCCCTAATCCTAACCCGTACGCTAACACTAACCCGCGCCCTCACACGCACGCTCCCCCTAAAGCGTTGCCGTACCCTCACCTGGACCCTAAACCGTCCCCGTCCCCTAACCCTAACCCTAGCGCGAACCCTAACCCTAACCCTTCCCCGAAGCCTGACCCTCACCCGTCCCCTAATCCTAACCCGTACGCTAACACTAACCTGCGCCCTCACACGCAAGCTCCCCCTAAAGCGTTGCCATACCCTCACCTGGACCCTAAACTGTCCCCGTCCCCTAACCGTAACCCTAGCCCGAACCCTAACCCTAACACTTCCCCGAAGCCTGACCCTCACCCGTCCCCTAATCCTAACCCGTACGCTAACACTAACCTGCGCCCTCACACGCACGCTCCCCCTAAAGCGTTGCCGTACCCTCACCTGGACCCTAAACCGTCCCCATCCCCTAACCCTAACCCTAGCCCGAACACTAACCCTTACCCTTCCCCGAAGCCTGACCCTCACCCGTCCCCTAATCCTAACCCGTACGCTAACACTAACCCGCGCCCTCACACGCACGCTCCCCCTAAAGCGTTGCCGTACCCTCACCTGGACCCTAAACCGTCCCCGTCCCCTAACCCTAACCCTAGCCCGAACCCTAACCCTAACCCTTCCCCGAAGCCTGACCCTCACCCGTCCCCTAATCCTAACCCGTACGCTAACACTAACCCGCGCCCTCACACGCACGCTCCCCCTAAAGCGTTGCCGTACCCTCACCTGGACCCTAAACCGTCCCCGTCCCCTAACCCTAACCCTAGCCCAAACCCTAACCCTAACCCTTCCCCGAAGCCTGACCCTCACCCGTCCCCTAATCCTAACCCGTACGCGAACACTAACCTGCGCCCTCACACGCACGCTCCCCCTAAAGCGTTGCCATACCCTCACCTGGACCCTAAACTGTCCCCGTCCCCTAACCGTAACCCTAGCCCGAACCCTAACCCTAACCCTTCCCCGAAGCCTGACCCTCACCCGTCCCCTAATCCTAACCCGTACGCTAACACTAACCTGCGCCCTCACACGCACGCTCCCCCTAAAGCGTTGCCGTACCCTCACCTGGACCCTAAACCGTCCCCATCCCCTAACCCTAACCCTAGCCCGAACACTAACCCTAACCCTTCCCCGAAGCCTGACCCTCACCCGTCCCCTAATCCTAACCCGTACGCTAACACTAACCCGCGCCCTCACACGCACGCTCCCCCTAAAGCGTTGCCATACCCTCACCTGGACCCTAAACCGTCCCCGTCCCCTAACCCTAACCCTAGCCCGAACCCTAACCCTAACCCTTCCCCGAAGCCTGACCCTCACCCGTCACCTAATCCTAACCCGTACGCTAACACTAACCCGCGCCCTCACACGCACGCTCCCCCTAAAGCGTTGCCGTACCCTCACCTGGACCCTAAACCGTCTCCGTCCCCTAACCCTAACCCTAGCCCGAACCCTAACCCTAACCCTTCCCCGAAGCCTGACCCTCACCCGTCCCCTAATCCTAACCCGTACGCTAACACTAACCCGCGCCCTCACACGCACGCTCCCCCTAAAGCGGTGCCGTACCCTCACCTGGACCCTAAACCGTCCCCGTCCCCTAACCCTAACCCTAGCCCGAACGCTAACCCTAACCCTTCCCCGAAGCCTGACCCTCACCCGTCCCCTAATCCTAACCCGTACGCTAACACTAACCCGTGCCCTCACACGCACGCTCCCCCTAAAGCGTTGCCGTACCCTCACCTGGACCCTAAACCGTCCCCGTCTCCTAACCCTAACCCTAGCCCGAACCATAACCCTAAGCCTTCCCCGAAGCCTGACCCTCACCCGTCCCCTAATCCTAACCCGTACGCTAACACTAACCCGCGCCCTCACACGCACGCTCCCCCTAAAGCGTTGCCGTACCCTCACCTGGACCGTAAACCGTCCCCGTCCACTAACCCTAACCCTAGCCCGAACCCTAACCCTAACCCTTCCCCGAAACCTGACCCTCACCCGTCCCCTAATCCTAACCCGTACGCTAACACTAACCCGCGCCCTCACACGCACGCTACCCCTAAACCTTTGCCGTACCCTCACCTGGACCCTAAACCGTCCCCGTCCCCTAAACCTAACCCTAGCCCGAACCCTAAACCTAACCCTTCCCCGTGGCCTGACCCTCACCCGTCCCTTAATCCTAACCCATACCCTAACACTAAGCCGCGCCCTCACACGCACGCTCCCCCTAAAGCGTTGCCGTACCCTCACCTGGACCCTAAACCGTCCCCATCCCCTAACCCTAACCCTAGCCCGAACCCTAACCCTAACCCTTCCCGAAGCCTGACCCTCACCCGTCCCTTAATCCTAACCCGTACGCTAACACTAACTCGCGATCTCACACGCACACTCCCCCTAAAGCGTTGCCGTACCCTCACCTGGACCCTAAACCGTCCCCGTCCCCTAACCCTAACCCTAGCCCGAACCCTAAACCTATCCCTACCCCGAAGCCTGACCCTCACCCGTCCCCTAATCCTAACACGTACGCTAACACTAACCCGCGCCCTCACACACACGCTCCCCCTAAAGCGTTGCCATACCCTCACCTGGACCCTAAACCGTCCCCATCCCCTAACCCTAACCCTAGCCCGAACCCTAACCCTAACCCTTCCCCGAAGCCTGACCCTCACACGTCCCATAATCCTAACCCGTACGCTAACACTAACCCGCGCCCTCACACGCACGCTCCACCGAAAGCGTTGCCGTACCCTCACCTGGACCCTAAACCGTCCCCGTCCCCTAACCCTAACCCTAGCCCGAACCCTAACCCTAACCCTTCCCCGAAGCCTGACCCTCACCCGTCCCCTAATCCTAACCCGTACGCTAACACTAACCCGCGCCCTCACACGCATGCTCCCCCTAAAGCGTTGCCATACCCTCACCTGGACCCTAAACCGTCCCCGTCCCCTAACCCTAACCCTAGCCCGAACCCTAACCCTAACCCTTCCCCGAAGCCTGACCCTCACCCGTCCCCTAATCCTAACCCGTACGCTAACACTAACCCTCGCCCTTACACGCACGCTCCCCGTAAAGCGTTGCCGTACCCTCACCTGGACCCTAAACCGTCCCCGTCCCCTAACCCTAACCCTAGCCCGAACCCTAACCCTAACCCTTCCCCGAAGCCTGACCCTCACCCGTCCCCTAATCCTAACCCGTACGCTAACACTAACCCGCGCCCTCACACGCACGCTCCCCCTAAAGCGTTGCCGTACCCTCACCTGGACCCTAAACCGTCCCCGTCTCCTAACCCTAACCCTAGCCCGAACCCTAACCCTAAACCTTCCCCGAAGCCTGACCCTCACCCGTCCCCTAATCCTAACCCGTACGCTAACACTAACCCGCGCCCTCACACGCACGCTCCCCGAAAGCGTTGCCGTACCCTCACCTGGACCCTAAACCGTCCCCGTCCCCTAACCTTAACCCTAGCCCGAACCCTAACCCTAACCCTTCCCCGAAGCCTGACCCTCACCCGTCCCCTAATCCTAACCCGTACGCTAACACTAACCCGCGCCCTCACACGCACGCTCCCCCAAACCTTTGCCGTACCCTCACCTGGACCCTAAACCGTCCCCGTCCCCTATACCTAACCCTAGCCCGAACCCTAAACCTAAACCTTCCCCGTGGCCTGACCCTCACCCGTCCCCTAATCCTAACCCATACGCTAACACTAAGCCGCGCCCTCACACGCACGCTCCCCCTAAAGCGTTGCCGTACCCTCACCTGGACCCTAAACCGTCCCCATCCCCTAACCCTAACCCTAGCCCGAACCCTAACCCTAACCCTTCCCAAAGCCTGACCCTCACCCGTCCCTTAATCCTAACCCGTACGCTAACACTAACCCGCGCCCTCACACGCACGCTCCCCGTAAAGCGTTGCCGTACCCTCACCTGTACCCTAAACCTTCCCCGTCCCCTAACCCTAACCCTAGCCCGAACCCTAACCCTAACCCTTCCCCGAAGCCTGACCCTCACCTGTCCCCTAATCCTAACCCTTACGCTAACACTAACCCGCGCCCTCACACGCACGCTCCCCCTAAAGCGTTGCCGTACCCTCACCTGGACCCTAAACCGTCCCCGTCCCCTAACACTAACCCTAGCCCGAACCCTAACCCTAACCCTTCCCCGAAGCCTGACCCTCACCCGTCCCCTAATCCTAACCCGTACGCTAACACTAACTCGCGATCTCACACGCACGCTCCCCCTAAAGCGTTGCCGTACCCTCACCTCGACCCTAAACCGTCCCCGTCCCCTAACCCTAACCCTAGCCCGAACCCTAACCCTAACCCTTCCCCGAAGCCTGACCCTCACCCGTCCCCTAATCCTAACACGTACGCTAACACTAACCCGCGCCCTCACACGCACGCTCCCCCTAAAGCGTTGCCGTACCCTCACCTGGACCCTAAACCATCCCCGTCCCCTAACCCTAACCCTAGCACGAACCCTAACCCTAACCCTTCCCCGAAGCCTGACCCTCACCCGTCCCCTAATCCTAACCCGTACGCTAACACTAACTCGCGATCTCACACGCACGTTCCCCCTAAAGCGTTGCCGTACCCTCACCTGGACCCTAAACCGTCCCCGTCCCCTAACCCTAACCCTAGCCCGAACCCTAACCCTAACCCTTCCCCGAAGCCTGACCCTCACCCGTCCCCTAATCCTAACCCGTACGCTAACACTAACTCGCGATCTCACACGCACACTCCCCCTAAAGCGTAGCCGTACCCTCACCTGGACCCTAAACCGTCCCCGTCCCCTAACCCTAACCCTAGCCCGAACCCTAAACGTATCCCTACCCCGAAGCCTGACCCTCACCCGTCCCTAATCCTAACACATACGCTAACACTAACCCGCGCCCTCACACACACGCTCCCCCTAAAGCGTTGCCGTACCCTCACCTGGACCCTAAACCGTCCCCGTCCCCTAACCCTAACCCTAGCCCGAACCCTAAACCTATCCCTACCCCGAAGCCTGACCCTCACCCGTCCCCTAATCCTAACACATACGCTAACACTAACCCGCGCCCTCACACACACGCTCCCCCTAAAGCGTTGCCGTACCCTCACCTGGACCCTAAACCGTCCCCGTCCCCTAACCCTAACCCTAGCCCGAACCCTAACCCTAACCCTTCCCCGAAGCCTGACCCTCACACGTCCCATAATCCTAACCCGTACGCTAACACTAACCCGCGCCCTCACACGCACGCTCCCCCGAAAGCGTTGCCGTACCCTCACCTGGACCCTAAACCGTCCCCGTCCCCTAACCCTAATCCTAGCCCGAACACTAACCCTAACCCTTCCCCGAAGCCTGACCCTCACCCGTCCCCTAATCCTAACCCGTATGCTAACACTAACCCGCGCCCTCACACGCATGCTCCCCCTAAAGCGTTGCCATACCCTCACCTGGACCCTAAACCATCCCCGTCCCCTAACCCTAACCCTAGCCCGAACACTAACCCTAACCCTTCCCCGAAGCCTGACCCTCACCCGTCCCCTAATCCTAACCCGTACGCTAACACTAACCCTCGCCCTTACACGCACGCTCCCCGTAAAGCGTTGCCGTACCCTCACCTGGACCCTAAACCGTCCCCGTCCCCTAAACCTAACCCTAGCCCGAACCCTAACCCTAACCCTTCCCCGAAGCCTGACCCTCACCCGTCCCCTAATCCTAACCCGTATGCTAACACTAACCCGCGCCCTCACACGCACGCTCCACCTAAAGCGTTGCCGTACCCTCACCTGGACCCTAAACCGTCTCCGTCCCCTAACCCTAACCCTAGCCCGAACCCTAACCCTAACCCTTCCCCGAAGCCTGACCCTCACCCGTCCCCTAATCCTAACACGTACGCTAACACTAACCCGTGCCCTCACACGCACGCTCCCTCTAAAGCGTTGCCGTAACCTCACCTGGACCCTAAACCGTCCCCGTCCCCTAACCCTAACCCTAGCCCGAACACTAACCCTAACCCTTCCCCGAAGCCTGACCCTCACCCGTCCCCTAATCCTAACCCGTAGGCAACACTAACCCGCGCGCTCACATGCTCGCTCCCCCTAAAGCGTTGCCGTACCCTCACCTGGACCCTAAACCGTCCCCGTCCCCTAACCCTAACCCTAGCCCGAACGCTAACCCTAACCCTTCCCGTAGCCTGACCCTCACCCGTCCCCTAATCCTAACCCGTACGCTAACACTAACCCGCGCCCTCACACGCACGCTCCCCCTAAAGCGTTGCCGTACCCTCACCTGGACCCTAAACCGTCCCTGTCTCCTAACCCTAACCCTAGCCCGAACCCTAACCCTAACCCTTCCCCGAAGCCTGACCCTCACCCGTCCCCTAATCCGAACCCGTACGCTAACACTAACCCGCGCCCTCACACGCACGCTCCCCGAAAGCGTTGCCGTACCCTCACCTGGACCCTAAACCGTCCCCGTCCCCTAACCCTAACCCTAGCCCGAACCCTAAACCTAACCCTTCCCCGAAGCCTGACACTCACCCGTCCCCTAATCCTAACCCGTACGCTAACACTAACCCGTGCCCTCACACTCACGCTCCACATAAAGCGTTGCGGTACCCTCACGGGGACCCTAAACCGTCCCCGTCCCCTAACCCTAACCCTAGCCCGAACCCTAACCCTAACCCTTCCCCGAAGCCTGACCCTCACCCGTCCCCTAATCCTAACACGTACGCTAACACTAACCCGTGCCCTCACACGCACGCTCCCCCTAAAGCGTTGCCGTACCCTCACCTGGACCCTAAACCGTCCCCGTCCCCTAACCCTAACCCTAGCCCGAACCCTAAACCTATCCCTACCCCGAAGCCTGACCCTCACCCGTCCCCTAATCCTAACACATACGCTAACACTAACCCGCGCCCTCACACACACGCTCCCCCTAAAGCGTTGCCGTACCCTCACCTGGACCCTAAACCGTCCCCGTCCCCTAACCCTAACCCTAGCCCGAACCCTAACCCTAACCCTTCCCCGAAGCCTGACCCTCACACGTCCCATAATCCTAACCCGTACGCTAACACTAACCCGCGCCCTCACACGCACGCTCCCCCGAAAGCGTTGCCGTACCCTCACCTGGACCCTAAACCGTCCCCGTCCCCTAACCCTAATCCTAGCCCGAACACTAACCCTAACCCTTCCCCGAAGCCTGACCCTCACCCGTCCCCTAATCCTAACCCGTACATTAACACTAACCCGCGCCCTCACACGCACGCTCCCCGAAAGCGTTGCCGTACCCTCACCTGGACCCTAAACCGTCCCCGTCCCCTAACCCTAACCCTAGCCCGAACCCTAACCCTAACCCTTCCCCGAAGACTGACCCTCACCCGTCCCCTAATCCTAACCCGTACGCTAACACTAACCCGTGCCCTCACACTCACGCTCCCCCTAAAGCGTTGCCGTACCCTCACGGGGACCCTAAACCGTCCCCGTCCCCTAACCCTAACCCTAGCCCGAACCCTAACCCTAACCCTTCCCCGAAGCCTGACCCTCACCCGTCCCGTAATCCTAACTCGTACGCTAACACTAACCCGCGCCCTCACACGCACGCTCCCCCTAAAGCGTTGCCGTACCCTCACCTGGACCCTAAAACGTCCCCGTCCCCTAACCGTAACACTAGACCGAACCCTAACCCTAACACTTCCCCGAAGCCTGACCCTCACCCGTCCCCTAATCCTAACCCGTACGCTAACACTAACCCGCGCCCTCACACGCACGCTCCCCCTAAAGCGTTGCCGTATCCTCACCTGGACCCTAAACCGTCCCCGTCCCCTAACCCTAACCGTAGCCCGAACCCTAACCCTAACCCTTCCCCGAAGCCTGACCCTCACCCGTCCCCTAATCCTAACCCGTACGCTAACACTAACCCGCGCCCTCACACGCACGCTCCCCCTAAACCTTTGCCGTACCCTCACCTGGACCCTAAACCGTCCCCGTCCCCTAAACCTAACACTAGCCCGAACACTAAACCTAACCCTTCCCCGTGGCCTGACCCTCACCCGTCCCCTAATCCTAACCCATACGCTAACACTAACCCGCGCCCTCACACGCACGCTCCCCCTAAACCTTTGCCGTACCCTCACCTGGACCCTAAACCGTCCCCGTCCCCTAAACCTAACCCTAGCCCGAACCCTAAACCTAACCCTTCCCCGTGGCCTGACCCTCACCCGTCCCCTAATCCTAACCCGTACGCTAACACTAACCCGCGCCCTCACACGCACGCTCCCCCTAAAGCGTTGCCGTACCCTCACCTCGACCCTAAACCGTCCCCGTCCCCTAACGCTAACCCTAGCCCGAACCCTAACCCTAACCCTTCCCCGAAGCCTGACCCTCACCCGTCCCCTAATCCTAACACGTACGCTAACACTAACCCGCGCCCTCACACGCACGCTCCCCCTAAAGCGTTGCCGTACCCTCACCTGGACCCTAAACCATCCCCGTCCCCTAACCCTAACCCTAGCCCGAACCCTAACCCTAACCCTTCCCCGAAGCCTGACCCTCACCCGTCCCCTAATCCTAACCCGTACGCTAACACTAACTCGCGATCTCACACGCACGCTCCCCCTAAAGCGTTGCCGTACCCTCACCTGGACCCTAAACCGTCCCCGTCCCCTAACCCTAACCCTAGCCCGAACCCTAACCCTAACCCTTCCCCGAAGCCTGACCCTCACCCGTCCCCTAATCCTAACCCGTACGCTAACACTAACTCGCGATCTCACACGCACACTCCCCCTAAAGCGTTGCCGTACCCTCACCTGGACCCTAAACCGTCCCCGTCCCCTAACCCTAACCCTAGCCCGAACCCTAACCCTAACCCTTCCCCGAAGCCTGACCCTCACCCGTCCCCTAATCCTAACCCGTACGCTAACACTAACCCGCGCCCTCACACGCACGCTCCCCCTAAAGCGTTGCCGTACCCTCACCTGGACCCTAAACCGTCCCCGTCCCCTAACCCTAACCCTAGCCCGAACCCTAAACCTAACCCTTCCCCGAAGCCTGACCCTCACCCGTCCCCTAATCCTAACCCGTACGCTAACACTAACCCGCGCCCTCACACACACGCTCCCCCTAAAGCGTTGCCGTACCCTCACCTGGACCCTAAACTGTCCCCGTCCCCTAACCCTAACCCTAGCCCGAACCCTAACCCTAACCCTTCCCCGAAGCCTGACCCTCACACGTCCCATAATCCTAACCCGTACGCTAACACTAACCCGCGCCCTCACACGCACGCTCCCCCTAAAGCGTTGCCATACCCTCACCTGGACCCTAAACCGTCCCCGTCCCCTAACCCTAACCCTAGCCCGAACACTAACCCTAACCCTTCCCCGAAGCCTGACCCTCACCCGTCCCCTAATCCTAACCCGTACGCTAACACTAACTCGCGATCTCACACGCACGCTCCCCCTAAAGCGTTGCCATACCCTCACCTGGACCCTAAACCGTCCCCATCCCCTAACCCTAACCCTAGCCCGAACACTAACCCTAAACCTTCCCCGAAGCCTGACCCTCACCCGTCCCCTAATCCTAACCCGTACGCTAACACTAACCCGCGCCCTCACACGCACGCTCCCCCTAAACCTTTGCCGTACCCTCACCTGGACCCTAAACCGTCCCCGTCCCCTAAACCTAACCCTAGCCCGAACCCTAAACCTAACCCTTCCCCTTCGCCTGACCCTCACCCGTCCCCTAATCCTAACATCCTAACCCATACGATAACACTAACCCGCGCCCTCACACGCACGCTCCCCCTAAACCTTTGCCGTACCCTCACCTGGACCCTAAACCGTCCCCGTCCCCTAAACCTAACCCTAGCCCGAACCCTAAACCTAACCCTTCCCCGTGGCCTGACCCTCACCCGTCCCCTAATCCTAACCCGTACGCTAACACTAACCCGCGCCCTCACACGCACGCTCCCCCTAAAGCGTTGCCGTACCCTCACCTCGACCCTAAACCGTCCCCGTCCCCTAACCCTAACCCTAGCCCAAACCCTAACCCTAACCCTTCCCCGAAGCCTGACCCTCACCCGTCCCCTAATCCTAACACGTACGCTAACACTAACCCGCGCCCTCACACGCACGCTCCCCCTAAAGCGTTGCCGTACCCTCACCTGGACCCTAAACCATCCCCGTCCCCTAACCCTAACCCTAGCCCGAACCCTAACCCTAACCCTTCCCCGAAGCCTGACCCTCACCCGTCCCCTAATCCTAACCCGTACGCTAACACTAACTCGCGATCTCACACGCACGCTCCCCCTAAAGCGTTGCCGTACCCTCACCTGGACCCTAAACCGTCCCCGTCCCCTAACCCTAACCCTAGCCCGAACCCTAACCCTAACCCTTCCCCGAAGCCTGACCCTCACCCGTCCCCTAATCCTAACACGTACGCTAACACTAACTCGCGATCTCACACGCACACTCCCCCTAAAGCGTTGCCGTACCCTCACCTGGACCCTAAACCGTCCCCGTCCCCTAACCCTAACCCTAGCCCGAACCCTAACCCTAACCCTTCCCCGAAGCCTGACCCTCACCCGTCCCCTAATCCTAACCCGTACGCTAACACTAACCCGCGCCCTCACACGCACGCTCCCCGAAAGCGTTGCCGTACCCTCACCTGGACCCTAAACCGTCCCCGTCCCCTAACCCTAACCCTAGCCCGAACCCTAACCCTAACCCTTCCCCGAAGACTGACCCTCACCCGTCCCCTAATCCTAACCCGTATGCTAACACTAACCCGTGCCCTCACACTCACGCTCCCCCTAAAGCGTTGCCATACACTCACGGGGACACTAAACCGTCCCCGTCCCCTAACCCTAACCCTAGCCCGAACCCTAACCCTAACCCTTCCCCGAAGCCTGACCCTCACCCGTCCCGTAATCCTAACTCGTACGCTAACACTAACCCGCGCCCTCACACGCACGCTCCCCCTAAAGCGTTGCCGTACCCTCACCTGGACCCTAAAACGTCCCCGTCCCCTAACCGTAACCCTAGCCCGAACCCTAACCCTAACACTTCCCCGAAGCCTGACCCTCACCCGTCCCCTAATCCTAACCCGTACGCTAACACTAACCCGCGCCCTCACACGCACGCTCCCCCTAAAGCGTTGCCGTACCCTCACCTGGACCCTAAACAGTCCCCGTCCCCTAACCCTAACCCTAGCCCGAACCCTAACCCTAACCCTTCCCCGAAGCCTGACCCTCACACGTCCCCTAATCCTAACCCGTACGCTAACACTAACCCGCGCCCTCACACGCACGGTCCCCCTAAACCTTTGCCGTACCCTCACCTGGACCCTAAACCGTCCCCGTCCCCTAAACCTAACACTAGCCCGAACCCTAAACCTAACCCTTCCCCGTGGCATGACCCTCACCCGTCCCCTAATCCTAACCCATACGCTAACACTAACCCGCGCCCTCACACGCACGCTCCCCCTAAACCTTTGCCGTACCCTCACCTGGACCCTAAACCGTCCCCGTCCCCTAAACCTAACCCTAGCCCGAACCCTAAACCTAACCCTTCCCCGTGGACAGAGCCTCACCCGTCCCCTAATCCTAACCCGTACGCTAACACTAACCCGCGCCCTCACACGCACGCTCCCCCTAAAGCGTTGCCGTACCCTCACCTCGACCCTAAGCCGTCCCCGTCCCCTAACGCTAACCCTAGCCCGAACCCTAACCCTAACCCTTCCCCGAAGCCTGACCCTCACCCGTCCCCTAATCCTAACACGTACGCTAACACTAACCCGCGCCCTCACACGCACGCTCCCCCTAAAGCGTTGCCGTACCCTCACCTGGACCCTAAACCATCCCCGTCCCCTAACCCTAACCCTAGCCCGAACCCTAACCCTAACCCTTCCCCGAAGCCTGACCCTCACCCGTCCCCTAATCCTAACCCGTACGCTAACACTAACTCACGATCTCACACGCACGCTCCCCCTAAAGCGTTGCCGTACCCTCACCTGGACCCTAAACCGTCCCCGTACCCTAACCCTAACCCTAGCCCGAACCCTAACACTAACCCTTCCCCGAAGCCTGACCCTCACCCGTCCCCTAATCCTAACCCGTACGCTAACACTAACTCGCGATCTCACACGCACACTCCCCCTAAAGCGTTGCCGTACCCTCACCTGGACCCTAAACCGTCCCCGTCCCCTAATCCTAACCCTAGCCCGAACCCTAACCCTAACCCTTCCCCGAAGCCTGACACTCACCCGTCCCCTAATCCTAACCCGTACGCTAACACTAACCCGCGCCCTCACACGCACGCTCCCCCTAAAGCGTTGCCGTACCCTCACCTGGACCCTAAACCGTCCCCGTCCCCTAACCCTAACCCTAGCCCGAACCCTAAACCTAACCCTTCCCCGAAGCCTGACCCTCACCCGTCCCCTAATCCTAACCCGTACGCTAACACTAACCCGCGCCCTCACACACACGCTCCCCCTAAAGCGTTGCCGTACCCTCACCTGGACCCTAAACTGTCCCCGTCCCCTAACCCTAAACCTAGCCCGAACCCTAACCCTAACCCTTCCCCGAAGCCTGACCCTCACACGTCCCATAATCCTAACCCGTACGCTAACACTAACCCGCGCCCTCACACGCACGCTCCCCCGAAAGCGTTGCCGTACCCTCACCTGGACCCTAAACCGTCCCCGTCCCCTAACCCTAACCCTAGCCCGAACACTAACCCTAACACTTCCCCGAAGCCTGACCCTCACCCGTCCCCTAATCCTAACCCGTACGCTAACACTAACTCGCGATCTCACACGCACGCTCCCCCTAAAGCGTTGCCATACCCTCACCTGGACCCTAAACCGTCCCCATCCCCTAACCCTAACCCTAGCCCGAACACTAACCCTAACCCTTCCCCGAGCCTGACCCTCACCCGTCCCCTAATCCTAACATCCTAACCCATACGCTAACACTAACCCGCGCCCTCACACGCACGCTCCCCCTAAACCTTTGCCGTACCATCACCTGGACCCTAAACCGTCCCCGTCCCCTAAACCTAACCCTAGCCCGAACCCTAAACCTAACCCTTCCCCGTGGCCTGACCCTCACCCGTCCCCTAATCCTAACCCGTACGCTAACACTAGCCCGCGCCCTCACACGCACGCTCCCCCTAAAGCGTTGCCGTACCCTCACCTCGACCCTAAACCGTCCCCGTCCCCTAACCCTAACCCTAGCCCGAACCCTAACCCTAACCCTTCCCCGAAGCCTGACCCTCACCCGTCCCCTAATCCTAACACGTACGCTAACACTAACCCGCGCCCTCACACGCACGCTCCCCCTAAAGCGTTGCCGTACCCTCACCTGGACCCTAAACCATCCCCGTCCCCTAACCCTAACCCTAGCCCGAACCCTAACCCTAACCCTTCCCCGAAGCCTGACCCTCACCCGTCCCCTAATCCTAACCCGTACGCTAACACTAACTCGCGATCTCACACGCACGCTCCCCCTAAAGCGTTGCCGTACCCTCACCTGGACCCTAAACCGTCCCCGTCCCCTAACCCTAACCCTAGCCCGAACCCTAACCCTAACCCTTCCCCGAAGCCTGACCCTCACCCGTCCCCTAATCCTAACCCGTACGCTAACACTAACTCGCGATCTCACACGCACACTCCCCCTAAAGCGTTGCCGACCCTCACCTGGACCCTAAACCGTCCCCGTCCCCTAACCCTAACCCTAGCCCGAACCCTAACCCTAACCCTTCCCCGAAGCCTGACCCTCACCCGTCCCCTAATCCTAACCCGTACGCTAACTCTAACCCGCGCCCTCACACGCACGCTCCCCCTAAACCTTTGCCGTACCCTCACCTGGACCCTAAACCGTCCCCGTCCCCTAAACCTAACACTAGCCCGAACCCTAAACCTAACCCTTCCCCGTGGCCTGACCCTCACCCGTCCCCTAATCCTAACCCATACACTAACACTAACCCGCGCCCTCACACGCACGCTCCCCCTAAACCTTTGCCGTACCCTCACCTGGACCCTAAACCGTCCCCGTCCCCTAAACCTAACCCTAGCCCGAACCCTAAACCTAACCCTTCCCCGTGGCCTGACCCTCACCCGTCCCCTAATCCTAACCCGTACGCTAACACTAACCCGCGCCCTCACACGCACGCTCCCCCTAAAGCGTTGCCGTACCCTCACCTCGACCCTAAACCGTCCCCGTCCCCTAACCCTAACCCTAGCCCGAACCCTAACCCTAACCCTTCCCCGAAGCCTGACCCTCAGCCGTCCCCTAATCCTAACACGTATGCTAACACTAACCCGCGCCCTCACACGCACGCTCCCCCGAAAGGGTTGCCGTACCCTCACCTGGACCCTAAACCGTCCCCGTCCCCTAACCCTAACCCTAGCCCGAACACTAACCCTAACACTTCCCCGAAGCCTGACCCTCACCCGTCCCCTAATCCTAACCCGTACGCTAACACTAACTCGCGATCTCACACGCACGCTCCCCCTAAAGCGTTGCCATACCCTCACCTGGACCCTAAACCGTCCCCATCCCCTAACCCTAACCCTAGCCCGAACACTAACCCTAACCCTTCCCCGAGCCTGACCCTCACCCGTCCCCTAATCCTAACATCCTAACCCATACGCTAACACTAACCCGCGCCCTCACACGCACGCTCCCCCTAAACCTTTGCCGTACCATCACCTGGACCCTAAACCGTCCCCGTCCCCTAAACCTAACCCTAGCCCGAACCCTAAACCTAACCCTTCCCCGTGGCCTGACCCTCACCCGTCCCCTAATCCTAACCCGTACGCTAACACTAGCCCGCGCCCTCACACGCACGCTCCACCTAAAGCGTTGCCGTACCCTCACCTCGACCCTAAACCGTCCCCGTCCCCTAACCCTAACCCTAGCCCGAACCCTAACCCTAACCCTTCCCCGAAGCCTGACCCTCACCCGTCCCCTAATCCTAACACGTACGCTAACACTAACCCGCGCCCTCACACGCACGCTCCCCCTAAAGCGTTGCCGTACCCTCACCTGGACCCTAAACCATCCCCGTCCCCTAACCCTAACCCTAGCCCGAACCCTAACCCTAACCCTTCCCCGAAGCCTGACCCTCACCCGTCCCCTAATCCTAACCCGTACGCTAACACTAACTCGCGATCTCACACGCACGCTCCCCCTAAAGCGTTGCCGTACCCTCACCTGGACCCTAAACCGTCCCCGTCCCCTAACCCTAACCCTAGCCCGAACCCTAACCCTAACCCTTCCCCGAAGCCTGACCCTCACCCGTCCCCTAATCCTAACCCGTACGCTAACACTAACTCGCGATCTCACACGCACACTCCCCCTAAAGCGTTGCCGACCCTCACCTGGACCCTAAACCGTCCCCGTCCCCTAACCCTAACCCTAGCCCGAACCCTAACCCTAACCCTTCCCCGAAGCCTGACCCTCACCCGTCCCCTAATCCTAACCCGTACGCTAACACTAACCCGCGCCCTCACACGCACGCTCCCCCTAAACCTTTGCCGTACCCTCACCTGGACCCTAAACCGTCCCCGTCCCCTAAACCTAACCCTAGCCCGAACCCTAAACCTAACCCTTCCCCGTGGCCTGACCCTCACCCGTCCCCTAATCCTAACCCGTACGCTAACACTAGCCCGCGCCCTCACACGCACGCTCCACCTAAAGCGTTGCCGTACCCTCACCTCGACCCTAAACCGTCCCCGTCCCCTAACCCTAACCCTAGCCCGAACCCTAACCCTAACCCTTCCCCGAAGCCTGACCCTCACCCGTCCCCTAATCCTAACACGTACGCTAACACTAACCCGCGCCCTCACACGCACGCTCCCCCTAAAGCGTTGCCGTACCCTCACCTGGACCCTAAACCATCCCCGTCCCCTAACCCTAACCCTAGCCCGAACCCTAACCCTAACCCTTCCCCGAAGCCTGACCCTCACCCGTCCCCTAATCCTAACCCGTACGCTAACACTAACTCGCGATCTCACACGCACGCTCCCCCTAAAGCGTTGCCGTACCCTCACCTGGACCCTAAACCGTCCCCGTCCCCTAACCCTAACCCTAGCCCGAACCCTAACCCTAACCCTTCCCCGAAGCCTGACCCTCACCCGTCCCCTAATCCTAACCCGTACGCTAACACTAACTCGCGATCTCACACGCACACTCCCCCTAAAGCGTTGCCGACCCTCACCTGGACCCTAAACCGTCCCCGTCCCCTAACCCTAACCCTAGCCCGAACCCTAACCCTAACCCTTCCCCGAAGCCTGACCCTCACCCGTCCCCTAATCCTAACCCGTACGCTAACACTAACCCGCGCCCTCACACGCACGCTCCCCCTAAACCTTTGCCGTACCCTCACCTGGACCCTAAACCGTCCCCGTCCCCTAAACCTAACACTAGCCCGAACCCTAAACCTAACCCTTCCCCGTGGCCTGACCCTCACCCGTCCCCTAATCCTAACCCATACACTAACACTAACCCGCGCCCTCACACGCACGCTCCCCCTAAACCTTTGCCGTACCCTCACCTGGACCCTAAACCGTCCCCGTCCCCTAAACCTAACCCTAGCCCGAACCCTAAACCTAACCCTTCCCCGTGGCCTGACCCTCACCCGTCCCCTAATCCTAACCCGTACGCTAACACTAACCCGCGCCCTCACACGCACGCTCCCCCTAAAGCGTTGCCGTACCCTCACCTCGACCCTAAACCGTCCCCGTCCCCTAACCCTAACCCTAGCCCGAACCCTAACCCTAACCCTTCCCCGAAGCCTGACCCTCAGCCGTCCCCTAATCCTAACACGTATGCTAACACTAACCCGCGCCCTCACACGCACGCTCCCCCGAAAGGGTTGCCGTACCCTCACCTGGACCCTAAACCGTCCCCGTCCCCTAAACCTAACCCTAGCCCGAACACTAACCCTAACCCTTCCCCGAAGCCTGACCCTCACCCGTCCCCTAATCCTAACCCATACGCTAACACTAACTCGCGATCTCACACGCACGCTCCCCCTAAAGCGTTGCCATACCCTCACCTGGACCCTAAACCGTCCCCATCCCCTAACCCTAACCCTAGCCCGAACACTAACCCTAACCCTTCCCCGAAGCCTGACCCTCACCCGTCCCCTAATCCTAACCCGTACGCTAACACTAACCCGCGTCCTCACACGCACGCTCCCCGAAAGCGTTGCCGTACCCTCACCTGGACCCTAAACCGTCCCCGTCCCCTAACCCTAACCCTAGCCCGAACCCTAACCCTAACCCTTCCCCGAAGCCTGACCCTCACCCGTCCCCTAATCCTAACCCGTACGCTAACACTAACCCGCGCCCTCACACACACGCTCCCCCTAAAGCGTTGCCGTACCCTCACCTGGACCCTAAACCGTCCCCGTCCCCTAACCCTAACCCTAGCCCGAACCCTAACCCTAACCCTTCCCCGAAGCCTGACCCTCACCCGTCCCATAATCCTAACCCGTACGCTAACACTAACCCGCGCCCTCACACGCATGCTCCCCCGAAAGCGTTGCCGTAACCTCACCTGGACCCTAAACCGTCCCCGTCCCCTAACCCTAATCCTAGCCCGAACACTAACCCTAACCCTTCCCCGAAGCCTGACCCTCACCCGTCCCCTAATCCTAACCCGTAGGCTAAGACTAACCAGCGCCCTCACACGCACGCTCCCCCTAAAGCATTGCCGTACCCTCACCTGGACCCTAAACCGTCCCCGTCTCCTAACCCTAACCCTAGCCCGAACCCTAACCCTAACCCTTCCCCGAAGCCTGACCCTCACCCGTCCCCTAATCCTAACCCGTACGCTAACACTAACTCGCGATCTCACACGCACGCTCCCCCTAAAGCGTTGCCGTACCCTCACCTGGACCCTAAACCGTCCCCGTCCCCTAACCCTAACCCTAGCCCGAACCCTAACCCTAACCCTTCCCCGAAGCCTGACCCTCACCCGTCCCCTAATCCTAACCCGTACGCTAACACTAACTCGCGATCTCACACGCACACTCCCCCTAAAGCGTTGCCGACCCTCACCTGGACCCTAAACCGTCCCCGTCCCCTAACCCTAACCCTAGCCCGAACCCTAACCCTAACCCTTCCCCGAAGCCTGACCCTCACCCGTCCCCTAATCCTAACCCGTACGCTAACTCTAACCCGCGCCCTCACACGCACGCTCCCCCTAAACCTTTGCCGTACCCTCACCTGGACCCTAAACCGTCCCCGTCCCCTAAACCTAACACTAGCCCGAACCCTAAACCTAACCCTTCCCCGTGGCCTGACCCTCACCCGTCCCCTAATCCTAACCCATACACTAACACTAACCCGCGCCCTCACACGCACGCTCCCCCTAAACCTTTGCCGTACCCTCACCTGGACCCTAAACCGTCCCCGTCCCCTAAACCTAACCCTAGCCCGAACCCTAAACCTAACCCTTCCCCGTGGCCTGACCCTCACCCGTCCCCTAATCCTAACCCGTACGCTAACACTAACCCGCACCCTCACACGCACGCTCCCCCTAAAGCGTTGCCGTACCCTCACCTCGACCCTAAACCGTCCCCGTCCCCTAACCCTAACCCTAGCCCGAACCCTAACCCTAACCCTTCCCCGAAGCCTGACCCTCAGCCGTCCCCTAATCCTAACACGTATGCTAACACTAACCCGCGCCCTCACACGCACGCTCCCCCGAAAGGGTTGCCGTACCCTCACCTGGACCCTAAACCGTCCCCGTCCCCTAACCCTAACCCTAGCCCGAACACTAACCCTAACACTTCCCCGAAGCCTGACCCTCACCCGTCCCCTAATCCTAACCCGTACGCTAACACTAACTCGCGATCTCACACGCACGCTCCCCCTAAAGCGTTGCCATACCCTCACCTGGACCCTAAACCGTCCCCATCCCCTAACCCTAACCCTAGCCCGAACACTAACCCTAACCCTTCCCCGAGCCTGACCCTCACCCGTCCCCTAATCCTAACATCCTAACCCATACGCTAACACTAACCCGCGCCCTCACACGCACGCTCCCCCTAAACCTTTGCCGTACCATCACCTGGACCCTAAACCGTCCCCGTCCCCTAAACCTAACCCTAGCCCGAACCCTAAACCTAACCCTTCCCCGTGGCCTGACCCTCACCCGTCCCCTAATCCTAACCCGTACGCTAACACTAGCCCGCGCCCTCACACGCACGCTCCACCTAAAGCGTTGCCGTACCCTCACCTCGACCCTAAACCGTCCCCGTCCCCTAACCCTAACCCTAGCCCGAACCCTAACCCTAACCCTTCCCCGAAGCCTGACCCTCACCCGTCCCCTAATCCTAACACGTACGCTAACACTAACCCGCGCCCTCACACGCACGCTCCCCCTAAAGCGTTGCCGTACCCTCACCTGGACCCTAAACCATCCCCGTCCCCTAACCCTAACCCTAGCCCGAACCCTAACCCTAACCCTTCCCCGAAGCCTGACCCTCACCCGTCCCCTAATCCTAACCCGTACGCTAACACTAACTCGCGATCTCACACGCACGCTCCCCCTAAAGCGTTGCCGTACCCTCACCTGGACCCTAAACCGTCCCCGTCCCCTAACCCTAACCCTAGCCCGAACCCTAACCCTAACCCTTCCCCGAAGCCTGACCCTCACCCGTCCCCTAATCCTAACCCGTACGCTAACACTAACTCGCGATCTCACACGCACACTCCCCCTAAAGCGTTGCCGACCCTCACCTGGACCCTAAACCGTCCCCGTCCCCTAACCCTAACCCTAGCCCGAACCCTAACCCTAACCCTTCCCCGAAGCCTGACCCTCACCCGTCCCCTAATCCTAACCCGTACGCTAACACTAACCCGCGCCCTCACACGCACGCTCCCCCTAAACCTTTGCCGTACCCTCACCTGGACCCTAAACCGTCCCCGTCCCCTAAACCTAACCCTAGCCCGAACCCTAAACCTAACCCTTCCCCGTGGCCTGACCCTCACCCGTCCCCTAATCCTAACCCGTACGCTAACACTAGCCCGCGCCCTCACACGCACGCTCCACCTAAAGCGTTGCCGTACCCTCACCTCGACCCTAAACCGTCCCCGTCCCCTAACCCTAACCCTAGCCCGAACCCTAACCCTAACCCTTCCCCGAAGCCTGACCCTCACCCGTCCCCTAATCCTAACACGTACGCTAACACTAACCCGCGCCCTCACACGCACGCTCCCCCTAAAGCGTTGCCGTACCCTCACCTGGACCCTAAACCATCCCCGTCCCCTAACCCTAACCCTAGCCCGAACCCTAACCCTAACCCTTCCCCGAAGCCTGACCCTCACCCGTCCCCTAATCCTAACCCGTACGCTAACACTAACTCGCGATCTCACACGCACGCTCCCCCTAAAGCGTTGCCGTACCCTCACCTGGACCCTAAACCGTCCCCGTCCCCTAACCCTAACCCTAGCCCGAACCCTAACCCTAACCCTTCCCCGAAGCCTGACCCTCACCCGTCCCCTAATCCTAACCCGTACGCTAACACTAACTCGCGATCTCACACGCACACTCCCCCTAAAGCGTTGCCGACCCTCACCTGGACCCTAAACCGTCCCCGTCCCCTAACCCTAACCCTAGCCCGAACCCTAACCCTAACCCTTCCCCGAAGCCTGACCCTCACCCGTCCCCTAATCCTAACCCGTACGCTAACACTAACCCGCGCCCTCACACGCACGCTCCCCCTAAACCTTTGCCGTACCCTCACCTGGACCCTAAACCGTCCCCGTCCCCTAAACCTAACACTAGCCCGAACCCTAAACCTAACCCTTCCCCGTGGCCTGACCCTCACCCGTCCCCTAATCCTAACCCATACACTAACACTAACCCGCGCCCTCACACGCACGCTCCCCCTAAACCTTTGCCGTACCCTCACCTGGACCCTAAACCGTCCCCGTCCCCTAAACCTAACCCTAGCCCGAACCCTAAACCTAACCCTTCCCCGTGGCCTGACCCTCACCCGTCCCCTAATCCTAACCCGTACGCTAACACTAACCCGCGCCCTCACACGCACGCTCCCCCTAAAGCGTTGCCGTACCCTCACCTCGACCCTAAACCGTCCCCGTCCCCTAACCCTAACCCTAGCCCGAACCCTAACCCTAACCCTTCCCCGAAGCCTGACCCTCAGCCGTCCCCTAATCCTAACACGTATGCTAACACTAACCCGCGCCCTCACACGCACGCTCCCCCGAAAGGGTTGCCGTACCCTCACCTGGACCCTAAACCGTCCCCGTCCCCTAAACCTAACCCTAGCCCGAACACTAACCCTAACCCTTCCCCGAAGCCTGACCCTCACCCGTCCCCTAATCCTAACCCATACGCTAACACTAACTCGCGATCTCACACGCACGCTCCCCCTAAAGCGTTGCCATACCCTCACCTGGACCCTAAACCGTCCCCATCCCCTAACCCTAACCCTAGCCCGAACACTAACCCTAACCCTTCCCCGAAGCCTGACCCTCACCCGTCCCCTAATCCTAACCCGTACGCTAACACTAACCCGCGTCCTCACACGCACGCTCCCCGAAAGCGTTGCCGTACCCTCACCTGGACCCTAAACCGTCCCCGTCCCCTAACCCTAACCCTAGCCCGAACCCTAACCCTAACCCTTCCCCGAAGCCTGACCCTCACCCGTCCCCTAATCCTAACCCGTACGCTAACACTAACCCGCGCCCTCACACACACGCTCCCCCTAAAGCGTTGCCGTACCCTCACCTGGACCCTAAACCGTCCCCGTCCCCTAACCCTAACCCTAGCCCGAACCCTAACCCTAACCCTTCCCCGAAGCCTGACCCTCACCCGTCCCATAATCCTAACCCGTACGCTAACACTAACCCGCGCCCTCACACGCATGCTCCCCCGAAAGCGTTGCCGTAACCTCACCTGGACCCTAAACCGTCCCCGTCCCCTAACCCTAATCCTAGCCCGAACACTAACCCTAACCCTTCCCCGAAGCCTGACCCTCACCCGTCCCCTAATCCTAACCCGTAGGCTAAGACTAACCAGCGCCCTCACACGCACGCTCCCCCTAAAGCATTGCCGTACCCTCACCTGGACCCTAAACCGTCCCCGTCTCCTAACCCTAACCCTAGCCCGAACCCTAACCCTAACCCTTCCCCGAAGCCTGACCCTCACCCGTCCCCTAATCCTAACCCGTACGCTAACACTAACCCGCGCCCTCACACGCACGCTCCCCGAAAGCGTTGCCGTACCCTCACCTGGACCCTAAACCGTCCCCGTCCCCTAACCCTAACCCTAGCCCGAACCCTAACCCTAACCCTTCCCCGAAGCCTGATCCTCACCCGTCCCCTAATCCTAACGCGTACGCTAACACTAACCCGCGCCCTCACACGCACGCTCCCCCTAAAGCGTTGCCGGACCCTCACCTGGACCCTAAAACGTCCCCGTCCCCTAACCGTAACCATAGCCCGAACCCTAACCCTAACCCTTCACCGAAGCCTGACCCTCACCCGTCCCTAATCCTAACCCGTACGCTAACACTAACCCGCGCCCTCACACGCACGCTCCCCCTAAAGCGTTGCCGTACCCTCACCTGGACTCTAAACCGTCCCCGTCCCCTAAAACTAACCCTAGCCCGAACCCTAAACCTAACCCTTCCCCGTGGCCTGACCCTCACCCGTCCCCTAATCCTAACCCATACGCTAAAATTAGCCGCGCCCTCACACGCACGCTCCCCCTAAAGCGTTGGCGTACCCTCACCTGGACCCTAAACCGTCACCATCCCCTAACCCTAACCCTAGCCCGAACCCTAACCCTAACCCTTCCCCGAAGCCTGACCCTCACCCGTCCCCTAATCCTAACCCGTACGCTAACACTAACCCGCGCCCTCACACGCACGCTCCCCCTAAAGCGTTGCCGTACCCTCACCTGTACCCTAAACCGTCCCCGTCCCCTAACCCTAACCCTAGCCGGAACCCTAACCCTAACCCTTCCCCGAAGCCTGACCCTCACCCGTCCCCTAATCCTAACCCGTACGCTAACACTAACCCGCGCCCTCACACGCACGCTCCCCCTAAAGCGTTGCCGTACCCTCACCTGGACCCTAAACCGTCCCCGTCCCCTAACCCTAACCCTAGCCCGAACCCTAACCCTAACCCTTCCCCGAAGCCTGACCCTCACCCGTCCCCTACTCCTAACACGTACGCTAACACTAACTCGCGATCTCACACGCACACTCCCCCTAAAGCGTTGCCGTACCCTCACCTGGACCCTAAACCGTCCCCGTCCCCTAACCCTAACCCTAGCCCGAACACTAACCCTAAACCTTCCCCGAAGCCTGACCCTCACCCGTCCCCTAATCCTAACCCGTACGCTAACACTAACCCGCGCCCTCACACGCACGCTCCCCCTAAAGCGTTGCCGTACCCTCAACTGGACCCTAAACCGTCCCCGTCCCCTAACCCTAACCCTAGCCCGAACCCTAACCCTAACCCTTCCCCGAAGCCTGACCCTCACCCGTCCCCTAATCCTAACCCGTAGGCTAACACTAACCCGCGCCCTCACACGCACGCTCCCCCTAAAGCGTTGCCGTACCCTCACCTGGACCCTAAACCGTCCCCGTCCCCTAACCCTAACCCTAGTCCGAACCCTAACCCTAACCCTTCCCCGAAGCCTGACCCTCACCCGTCCCCTAATCCTAACTCTTACGCTAACACTAACCCGCGCCCTCACACGCACGCTCCCCCTAAAGCGTTGCCGTACCCTCACCTGGATCCTAAACCGTCCCCGTCCCCTAACCCTAACCCTAGCCCGAACCCTTACCCTAACACTTCCCCGAAGCCTGACCCTCACCCGTCCCCTAATCCTAACCCGTACGCTAACACTAACCCGCGCCCTCACACGCACGCTCCCCCTAAAGCGTTGCCCTAACCTCACCTGGACCCTAAACCGTCCCCGTCCCCTAACCCTAACCCTAGCCCTAACCCTAACCCTAACCCTTCCCCGAAGCCTGACCCTCACCCGTCCCCTAATCCTAACCCTTACGCTAACACTAACTCGCGATCTCACACGCACGCTCCCCCTAAAGCGTTGCCGTACCCTCACCTGGACCCTAAACCGTCCCCGTCCCCTAACCCTAACCCTAGCCCGAACCCTAACCCTAACCCTTCCCCGAAGCCTGACCCTCACCCGTCCCCTAATCCTAACACGTACGCTAACACTAACCCGCGCCCTCACACGCACGCTCCCCCTAAAGCGCTGCCGTACCCTCACCTGGACCCTAAACCGTCCCCGTCCCCTAACCCTAACCCTAGCCCGAACCCTAACCCTAACCCTTCCCCGAAGCCTGACCCTCACCCGTCCCCTAATCCTAACCCGTACGCTAACATTAACTCGCAATCTCACACGCACGCTCCCCCTAAAGCGTTGCCGTACCCTCACCTGGACCCTAAACCGTCCCCGTCCCCTAACCCTAACCCTAGCCCGAACCCTAACCCTAACCCTTCTCCGAAGCCTGACCCTCACCCGTCCCCTAATCCTAACCCGTACGCTAACACTAACCCGCGTCCTCACACGCACGCTCCCCCTAAAGCATTGCTGTACCCTCACCTGGACCCTAAACCGTCCCCGTCACCTAACCCTAACCCTAGCCCGAACCCTAACCCTAACACTTCCCCGAAGCCTGACCCTCACCCGTCCCCTAATCCTAACCCGGACGCTAACACTAACCCGCGCCCTCACACGCACGCTTCCCCTAAAGCATTGCCGTACCCTCACCTTGAGCCTAAACCGTCCCCGTCCCCTAACCCTAACCCTAGCCCGAACCCTAAACCTAACCCTACCCCGAAGCCTGACCCTCACCCGTCCCCTAATCCTAACCCGTACGCTAACACTAACCCGCGCCCTCACACACACGCTCCCCCTAAAGCGTTGCTGTACCCTCACCTGGACCCTAAACCGTGCCCGTCCCCTAACCCTAACCCTAGCCCGAACCCTAACCCTAACCCTTCCCCGAAGCCTGACCCTCACACGTCCCATAATCCTAACCCGTACGCTAACACTAACCCGCGCCCTCACACGCACGCTCCCCCTAAAGCGTTGCCGTACCCTCACCTGGACCCTAAACCGTCCCCGTCCCCTAACCCTAACCCTAGCCCGAACCCTAACCCTAACCCTTCCCCGAAGCCTGACCCTCACCCGTCCCCTAATCCTAACCCGTACGCTAACACTAACCCGCGCCCTCACACGCACGCTCCCTCTAAAGCGTTGCCGTACCCTCACCTGGACCCTAAACCGTCCCCGTCCCCTAACCCTAACCCAGCCCGAACCCTAACCCTAACCCTTCCCCGAAGCCTGACCCTCACCCGTCCTCTAATCCTAACCCGTACGCTAACACTAACCCGCGCCCTCACACGCACGCTCCCCCTAAAGCGTTGCCGTACTCTCACCTGGACCCTAAACCGTCCCCGTCCCCTAACCTTAACCCTAGCCCGAACACTAAACCTAACCCTTCACCGAAGCTTGACCCTCACCCGTCCCCTAATCCTAACCCGTACGCTAACACTAACCCGCGCCCTCACACGCACGCTCCCCCGAAAGCGTTGCCGTACCCTCACCTGGACCCTAAACCGTCCCCGTCCCCTAACCCTAACCCTAGCCCGAACACTAACCCTAACCCTTCCCCGAAGCCTGACCCTCACCCGTCCCCTAATCCTAACCCGTACGCTAACACTAACCCGCGCCCTCACACGCACGCTCCCCCTAAAGTGTTGCCGTACCCTCACCTGGACCCTAAACCGTCCCCGTCCCCTAACCCTAACCCTAGCTCGAACCCTAACCCTAACACTTACCCGAAGCCTGACACTCACACGTGCCCTAATCCTAACCCGTACGCTAACACTAACCCGCGCCCTCACACGCATGCTCCCCCTAAAGCGTTGCCGTACTCTCACCTGGACCCTAAACCGTCCCCGTCCCCTAACCCTAACCCTAGCCCGAACACTAAACATAACCCTTCCCCGAAGCCTGACCCTCACCCGTCCCCTAATCCTAACCCGTACGCTAACACTAACCCGCGCCCTCACACGCACGCTCCCCCTAAAGCGTTGCCGTACCCTCACCTGGACCCTAAACCGTCCCCGTCCCCTAACCCTAACCCTAGCCCGAACCCTAACCCTAACCCTTCCCCGAAGCCTGACCCTCACCCGTCCCCTAATCCTAACTCTTACGCTAACACTAACCCGCGCCCTCACACGCACGCTCCCCCTAAAGCATTGCCGTACCCTCACCTGGATCCTAAACCGTCCCCGTCCCCTAACCCTAACCCTAGCCCGAACCCTTACCCTAACACTTCCCCGAAGCCTGACCCTCACCCGTCCCCTAATCCTAACCCGTACGCTAACACTAACCCGCGCCCTCACACGCACGCTCCCCCTAAAGCGTTGCCCTAACCTCACCTGGACCCTAAACCGTCCCCGTCCCCTAACCCTAACCCTAGCCCGAACCCTAACCCTAACCCTTCCCCGAAGCCTGACCCTCACCCGTCCCCTAATCCTAACCAGTACGCTAACACTAACCCACGCCCTCACACGCACGCTCCCCCTAAAGCGTTGCCGTACCCTCACCTGGACCCTAAACCGTCCCCGTCCCCTAACCCTAACCCTAGCGCGAACACTAACCCTAACACTTCCCCGAAGCCTGACCCTCACCCATCCCCTAATCCTAACCCGTACGCTAACACTTACCCGCGCCCTCACACGCACGCTCCCCCTAAAGCGTTGCCGTACCCTCACCTGGACCCTAAACCGTCCCCGTCCCCTAACCCTAACCCTAGCCCGAACCCTAACCCTAACCCTTCTCCGAAGCCTGACCCTCACCCGTCCCCTAATCCTAAGCAGTACGCTAACACTAACCCGCGCCCTCACACGCACGCTCCCTCTAAAGTGTTGCCGTACCCTCACCTGGACCCTAAACCGTCCCCGTCCCCTAACCCTAACCCTAGCCCGAACCCTAACCCTAACCCTTCCCCGAAACCTGACCCTCACCCGTCCCCTAATCCTAACCCGTACGCTAACACTAACCCACGCCCTCACACGCACGCTCCCCCTAAAGCGTTGCCGTACCCTCACCTGGACCCTAAACCGTCCCCGTCCCCGTCCCCTAACCCTAGCCCGAACACAAACCCTAAACCTACCCCGAAGCCTGAACCTCACCCATCCCCTAATCCTAACCCGTACGCTAACACTAACCCGCTCCCTCACACGCTCACTCCCCCTAAAGCGTTGCTGTACCCTAACTTGGACCCTAAACCGTCTCCGTCCCCTAACCCTAACCCTAGCCCGAACCCTAGCTCGAACCCTAACCCTAACCCTTCCCCGAAGCCTGACCCTCACCCGTCCCCTAATCCTAACCCGTACGCTAACACTAACTCGCGCCCTCACACGCACGCTCCCTCTAAAGCGTTGTCGTACCCTCACCTGGACCGTAAACCGTCCCCGTCCCCTAACCCTAACCCTAGCCCGAACCCTAACCCTAACCCTTCCCTGAAGCCTGACCCTCACCCGTCCCCTAATCCTAACCCGTACGCTAACACTAACCCGCGCCCTCACACACACGCTCCCCCTAAAGCGTTGCCGTACCCTCACCTGTACCCTAAACCATCCCCGTCCCCTAACCCTAACCCTAGCCCGAACCCTAACCCTAAACCTTCCCCGAAGCCTGACCCTCACCCGTCCCCTAATCCTAACCCGTACGCTAACACTAAACCGCGCCCTCACACGCACGCTCCCCTTAAAGCGTTTCCGTACCCTCACCTGGACCAGAAACCGTCCCCGTCCCCAAACCCTAACCCTAGCCCGAACCCTAACCCTAACCCTTCCCCGAAGCCTGACCCTCACCCGTCCCCTAATCCTAACCCGTACGCTAACACTAACCCACGCCCTCACACGCACGCTCCCCCTAAAGCGTTGCCGTACCCTCACCTGGACCCTAAACCGTCCCCGTACCCTAACCCTAACCCTAGCCCGAACCCTAACCCTAACCCTTCCCCGAAGCCTGACACTCACCCGTCCCCTAATCCTAACCCGTACGCTAACCTTAACCCGCGCCCTCACACGCACGCTCCCCCTAAAGCGTTGCCGAACCCTCACCTGGACCCTAAACCGTCCCCGTCCCCTAACCCTAACCCTAGCCCGAACCCTAACCCTAACACTTCCCCGAAGCCTGACCCTCACACGTCCCATAATCCTAACCCGTACTCGAACACTAACCCGCGCCCTCACATGCACGCTCCCCCTAATGCGTTGCCGTACCCTCACCTGGACCCTAAACCGTCCCCGTCTCCTAACACTAACCCTAGACCGAACACTAACCCTAACACTTCCCCGAAGCCTGACCCTCACCCGTCCCCTAATCCTAACCCGTACGCTAACACTAACCCGCGCCCTCACACGCACGCTCCCCCTAAAGCGTTGCCGTACCCTCACCTGGACCCTAAACCGTCCCCGTCCCCTAACCCTAACCCTAGCCCGAACCCTAACCCTAACCCTTCCCCGAAGCCTGACCCTCACCCGTCCCCTAATCCTAACCCGTACGCTAACACTAACCCGCGCCCTCACACGCACGCTCCCCCTAAAGCGTTGCCGTACCCTCACCTGGACCCTAAACCGTCCCCGTCCCCTAACCCTAACCCTAGCCCGAACACAAACCCTAACACTTCTCCGAAGCCTGACACTCACCTATCCCCTAATCCTAACCCGTACGCTATCACTAACCCGCTCCCTCACACGCTCACTCCCCCTAAAGCGTTGCCGTACCCTCACCTGGACCCTAAACCGTCCCCGTCCCCTAACCCTAACCCTAGCCCGCACCCTAACCCTAACCATTCCCCGAAGCCTGACCCTCACCCATCCCCTAATCCTAACCCGTACACTAACACTAACCCGCGCCCTCACACGCACGCTCCCCCTAAAGCGTTGCCGTACCCTCACCTGGACCCTAAACCGTCCCCGTCCCCTAACCCTAACCCTAGCCCGAACCCTAACCCTAACCCTTCCCCGAAGCCTGACCCTCACCCGTCCCCTAATCCTAACCTGTACGCTAACACTAACACGAGCCCTCACACGCACACTCCCCCTAAAGCGTTGCCGTACCCTCACCTGTACCCTAAACCGTCCCCGTCCCCTAACCCTAACCCTAGCCCGAACCCTAACCCTAACACTTCCCCGAAGCCTGACCCTCACCCGTCCCCTAATTCTAACCCGTATGCTAACACTAACCCGCGCCCTCACATGCACGCTCCCCCTAAAGCGTTGCCGTACCCTCACCGGGACCCTAAACCGTCCCCGTCCCCTAACCCTAACCCTAGCCCGAACCCTAACACTAAACCTTCTCCGAAGCCTGACCCTCACCCGTCCCCTAATCCTAACCCGTACGCTAACACTAACCCGCGCCCTCACACGCATGCTCCCCCTAAAGCGTTGCCGTACCCTCACCTGGACCCTAAACCGTCCCCGTCACCTAACCCTAACCCTAGCCCGAACCCTAACCCTAACCCTTCCCCGAAACCTGACCCTCACCCGTCCCCTAATCCTAACCCGTACGCTAACACTAACCCGTGCCCTCACACGCACGCTCCCCCTATAGCGTTGCCGTACCCTCACCTGGACCCTAAACCGTCCCCGTCCCCTAACACTAACCCTAGCCCGAACCCTAACCCTAACCCTTCCCCGAAGCCTGACCCTCTCCCGTCTCCTAATCCTAACCCGTACGCTAACACTAACCCGCGCCCTCACACGCACGCTCCCCCTAAAGCGTTGCCGTACCCTCACCTGGACCCTAAACCGTCCCCGTCCTCTAACCCTAGCCCGAACCCTAACCCTAACCCTTCCCCGAAGCCTGACCCTCACCCGTCACCTAATCCTAACCCGTACGCTAACACTAACCCGCGCCCTCACACGCACGCTCCCCCTAAAGCGTTGCCGTACCCTCACCTGGACCCTAAACCGTCCCCGTCCCCTAACCCTAACCCTAGCCCGAACCCTAACCCTAACCCTTCCCGGAAGCCTGACCCTCACCCGTCCCCTAATCCTAACCTGTACGCTAACACTAACACGAGCCCTCACACGCACACTCCCCCTAAAGCGTTGCCGTACCCTCACCTGGACCCTAAACCGTCCCTGTCCACTAAACCTAGCCCTAGCCCGAACCCTAACCCTTCCCCGAAACCTGACCCTCACCCGTCCCCTAGTCCTAACCCGTACGCTAACACTAAACCGCGCCCTCACACACACGCTCCCCCTAAAGCGTTGCCGTACCCTCACCTGGACCCTAAACCGTCCCCGTCCCCTAACCCTAACCCTAGCCCGAACCCTAACCCTAACCCTTCCCCGAAGCCTGACCCTCACCCGTCCCCTAATCCTAACCCGTACGCTAACACTAACCCGCGCCCTCACACGCACGCTCCCCCTAAAGCGTTGCCGTACCCTCACCTGTACCCTAAACCGTCCCCGTCCCCTAACCCTAACCCTAGACCGAACCCTAACCGTAACGCTTCCCGAAGCCTGACCCTCACCCGTCCCTTAATCCTAACCCGTACGCTAACACTAAACCGCGCCCTCACACGCACGCTCCCCCTAAAGCGTTGCCATACCCTCACCTGGATCCTAAACCGTCCCCGTCCCCTAACCCTAACCCTAGCCCGAACCCTAGCCCGAACCCTAACCCTAACCCTTCCCTGAAGCCTGACCCTCACCCGTCCCCTAATCCTAACCCGTACGCTAACACTAACTCGTGCCCTCACACGCACGCTCCCTCTAAAGCGTTGTCGTACCCTCACCTGGACCGTAAACCTTCCCCGTCCCCTAACCCTAACCCTAGCCCGAACCATAACCCTAACACTTCCCTGAAGCCTGACCCTCACCGGTCCCCTAATCCTAACCCGTACGCTAACACTAACCCGCGCCCTCACACGCACGCTCCCCCTAAAGCGTTGCCGTACCCTCACCTGTACCCTAAACCATCCCCGTCCCCTAACCCTAACCCTAGCCCGAACCCTAACCCTAACCCTTCCCCGAAGCCTGACCCTCACCCGTCCCCTAATCCTAACCCGTACGCTAACACTAACCTGCGCCCTCACACGCACGCTCCCCTTAAAGCGTTGCCGTACCCTCACCTGGACCCTAAACCGTCCCCTTCCCCTAACCCTAACCCTAGCCCGAACCCTAACCCTAACCCTTCCCCGAAGTCTGACCCTCACCCGTCCCCTAATCCTAACCCTTACGCTAACACTAACCCTCGCCCTCACACGCACGCTCCCCCTAAAGCGTTGCCGTACCCTCACCTGGACCCTAAACCGTCCCCGTCCCCTAACCCTAACCCTAGCCCGAACCCTAACCCTAACCCTTCCCCGAAGCCTGACCCTCACCCGTCCCCTAATCCTAACCCGTACGCTAACACTAACCCGCGCCCTCACACGCACGCTCCCCCTAAAGCGTTGCCGTACCCTCACCTGGACCCTAAACCGTCCCCGTCCCCTAACCCTAACCCTAGCCCGAACCCTAACCCTAACCCTTCCCCGAAGCCTGACCCTCACCCGTCCCCTAATCCTAACCCGTACGCTAACACTAACCCGCGCCCTCACACGCACGCTCCCCCTAAAGCGTTGCCGTACCCTCACAGGGACCCTAAACCGTCCCCGTCCCCTAACCCTAACCCTAGCCCGAACCCTAACCCTAACCCTTCCCCGAAGCCTGACCCTCACCCGTCCCCTAATCCTAACCCGTACGATAACACTAACCCGCGCCCTCACACGCACGCTCCCCCTAAAGCGTTGCCGTACCCTCACCTGGACCCTAAACCGTCCCTGTCACCTAACCCTAACCCTAGCCCGAACCCTAACCCTAACCCTTCCCCGAAGCCTGACCCTCATCCGTCCCCTAATCCTAACCCGTACGCGAACACTAACCCGTGCCCTCACACGCACGCTCCCCCTATAGCGTTGCCGTACCCTCACCTGGACCCTAAACCGTCCCCGTCCCCTAACACTAACCCTAGCCCGAACCCTAACCCTAACCCTTCCCCAAAGCCTGACCCTCACCCGTCCCCTAATCCTAACCCGTACGCTAACACTAACCCGCGCCCTCACACGCACGCTCCCCTTAAAACGTTGCCGTACCCTCACCTGGACCCTAAACCGTCCCCGTCCCCTAACCCTAACCCTAGCCCGAACCCTAATCCTAACCCTTCCCCGAAGCCTGTCCCTCACTCGTCCACTAATCCTAAACCGTACGCTAACACTACCCCGCGCCCTTAAACGCACGCTCCCTTTAAAGCGTTGCCGTACCCTCACCTGGACCCTAAACCGTCCCTGTCCACTAACCCTAGCCCTAGCACGAACCCTAACCCTTCCCCGAAACCTGACCCTCACCCGTCCCCTATTCCTAACCCGTACGCTAACACTAACCCGCGCCCTCACACACACGCTCCCCCTAAAGCGTTGCCGTACCCTCACCTGGACCCTAAACCGTCCCCGTCCCCTAACCCTAACCCTAGCCCGAACCCTAACACTAAACCTTCCCCGAAGCCTGACCCTCACCCGTCCCCTAATCCTAACCCGTACGCTAACACAAACCCGCGCCCTCACACGCACGCTCCCCCTAAAGCGTTGCCATACCTCACCTGTACCCTAAACCGTCCCCGTCCCCTAACCCCAACCCTAGCCCGAAACCTAACCCTAACGCTTCCTGAAGCCTGACCCTCACCCGTCCCTTAATCCTAACCCGTAGGCTAACACTAACCCGCGCCCTCACACGCACGCTCCCCCTAAAGCGTTGCCATACCCTCACCTGGACCCTAAACCGTCCCCGTCCCCTAACCCCAACCCTAGCCCGAAACCTAACCCTAACGCTTCCTGAAGCCTGACCCTCACCCGTCCCTTAATCCTAACCCGTAGGCTAACACTAAACAGCGCCCTCACACGCACGCTCCCCCTAAAGCGTTGCCATACCCTCACCTGGACCCTAAACCGTCCCCGTCCCCTAACCCTAACCCTAGCCCGAACCGTAGCCTGAACCCTATCCCTAACCCTTCCCCGAAGCCTGACCCTCACCCGTCCCCTAATCCTAACCCGTACGCTAACACTAACCCGCGCCCTCACACGCACGCTCCCTCTAAAGCGTTGTCGTACCCTCACCTGGACCGTAAACCGTCCCCGTCCCCTAACCCTAACCCTAGCCCGAACCCTAACCCTAACACTTCCCTGAAGCCTGACCCTCACCCGTCCCCTAATCCTAACCCGTACGCTAACACTAACCCGCGCCCTCACACGCACGCTCCCCCTAAAGCGTTGCCGTACCCTCACCTAGACCCTAAACCGTCCCCGTCCCCTAACCCTAACCCTAGCCCGATCACTAACCCTAACACTTCCCCGAAGCCTGACACTCACTCATCCCCTAATCCTAACCCGTACGCTAACACTAACCCGCGCCCTCACACGCACGCTCCACCTAAAGCGTTGCCGTCCCCTCACCTGGACCCTAAACCGTCCACGTCCCCTAACCCTAACCCTAGCCCGAACCCTAACCCTAACCCTTCCCCGAAGCCTGACCCTCACCCGTCCCCTAATCCTAACCCGTACGCTAACACTAACCCGCGCCCTCACATGCACGCTCCCCCTAAAGCGTTGCCGTACCCTCACCTGGACCCTAAACCGTCCCCGTCCCCTAACCCTAACCCTAGCCCGAACCCTAACCCTAACCCTTCCCCGAAGCCTGACCCTCACCCGTCCCCTAATCCTAACCCGTACGCTAACACTAACCCGCGCCCTCAGACGCACGCTCCCCCTAAAGCGTTGGCGTACCCTCACCTGGACCCTAAACCGTCACCGTCCCCTAACCCTAACCCTAGCCCGAACCCTAACCCTAACCCTTCCCCGAAGCCTGACCCTCACCCGTCCCCTAATCCTAACCCGTACGCTAACACTAACCCGCGCCCTCACACGCACACTCCCCGTAAAGCGTTGCCGTACCCTCACCTGGACCCTAAACCGTCCCCGTCCCCTAACCCTAACCCTAGCCCGAAACCTAACCCTAACCCTTCCCCGAAGCCTGACCCTCACCCGTCCCCTAATCCTAACACGTACGCTAACACTAACCCACGCCCACACACGCACGCTCCCCCTAAAGCGTTGCCATACCCTCACCTGGACCCTAAACCGTCCCCGTCCCTTAACCCTAACCCTAGCCCGAACCCTAACCCTAACCCTTCCCCGAAGCCTGACACTCACCCGTCCCCTAATCCTAACCCGTACGCTAACACTAACCCGCGCCCTCACACGCACGCTCCCCCTAAAGCGATGCCGTACCCTCACCTGGACCCTAAACCGTCCCCGTCCCCTAACCCTAACCCTAGCCCGAACCCTAACCCTAACACTTCCCCGAAGCCTGACCCTCACCCGTCCCCTAAACCTAACCCGTACGCGAACACTAACCTGCGCCCTCACACGCACGCTCCCCCTAAAGCGTTGCCGTACCCTCACCTGGACCCTAAATCGTCCCCGTCCCCTAACCCTAACCCTAGCCCGAACCCTAACCCTAACCCTTCCCCGAAGACTGACCCTCACCCGTCCCCTAATCCTAACCCGTACGCTAACACTAACCCGCGCCCTCACACGCACGCTCCCCCTAAAGCGTTGCCGTACCCTCACCTGGACCCTAAACCGTCCCCGTCCCCTAACCCTAACCTTAGCCCGAACCCTAACCCTAACCCTTCCCCGAAGCCTGACACTCACCCGTCCCCTAATCCTAACCCGTATGCTAACACTAACCCGCGCCCTCACACGCATGCTCCCCCTAAAGCGTTGCCGTACCATCACCTGGACCCTAAACCGTCCCCGTCCCCTAACCCTAACCCTAGCCCGAACCCTAAACCTATCCCTACCCCGAAGCCTGACCCTCACCCATCCCCTAATCCTAACCCGTACGCTAACACTAACCCACGCCCTCACACGCACACTCCCCCTAAAAGGTTGCCGTACCCTCACCTGGACCGTAAACCGTCCCCGTCCCCTAACCCTAACCCTAGCCCGAACCCTAACCCTAACCCTTCCCCGAAGCCTGACCCTCACCCGTCCCCTAATCCTAACCCGTACGTTAACACTAACCCGCGCCCTCACACGCACGCTCCCCCTAAAGGGTTGCCGTACCCTCTCCTGGACCCTAAACCGTCCCCGTCCCCTAACCCTAACCCTAGCCCGAACCCTAACCCTAACCCTTCCCCGAAGCCTGACCCTCACCCGTCCACTAATCCTAACCCGTACGCTAACACTAACCCGTGCCCTCACACGCACGCTCCCCCTAAAGCGTTGCCGTACCCTCACCTGGACCCTAAACCGTCCCCGTCCCCTAACCCTAACCCTAGGCCGAACCCTAACCCAAACACTTCCCCGAAGCCTGACCCTCACACGTCCCATAATCCTAACCCGTACTCGAACACTAACCCACGCCCTCACATGCACGCTCCCCCTAAAGCGTTGCCGTACCCTCACCTGGACCCTAAACCGTCCCCGTCCCCTAACCCTAACCCTAGCCCGAACACTAACCCTAACCCTTTCCCGAAGCCTGACCCTCACACATCCCCTAATCCTAACCCGTACGCTAACACTAACCCGCGCCCTCACACGCACGCTCCCCCTAAAGCGTTGCCGTACCCTCACCTGGACCCTAAACCGTCCCCGTCCCCTAACCCTAACCCTAGCCCGAACCCTAACCCTAACCCTTCTCCGAAGCCTGACCCTCACCAGTCCCCTAATCCTAACCCGTACGCTAACACTAACCTGCGCCCTCACACGCACGCTCCCCCTAAAGCGTTGCCGTACCCTCACCTGGACCCTAAACCGTCCCCGTCCCCTAACCCTAACCCTAGCCCGATCACTAACCCTAACACTTCCCCGAAGCCTGACACTCACCCATCCCCTAATCCTAACCCGTACGCTAACACTAACCCGCTCCCTCACACGCACGCTCCCCCTAAAGCGTTGCCGTCCCCTCACCTGGACCCTAAACCGTCCCCGTCCCCTAACCCTAACCCTAGCCCGAACCCTAACCCTAACCCTTCCCCGAAGCCTGACCCTCACCCGTCCCCTAATCCTAACCCGTACGCTAACACTAACCCGCGCCCTCACACGCACGCTCCCCCTAAAGCGTTGCCGTACCCTCACCTGGACCCTAAACCGTCCCCGTCCCCTAACCCTAACCCTAGCCCGATCACTAACCCTAACACTTCCCCGAAGCCTGACCCTCACCCGTCCCCTAAACCTAACCCGTACGCGAACACTAACCTGCGCCCTCACACGCACGCTCCCCCTAAAGCGTTGCTGTACCCTCACCTGGACCCTAAACCTTCCCCGTCCCCTAAACCTAACCCTAGCCCGAACCCTAACCCTAACCCTTCCCCGAAGCCTGACCCTCACCCGTCCCCTAATCCTAACCCGTACGCTAACACTAACCCGTGCCCTCACACGCACACTCCCCTTAAAGCGTTGCCGTACCCTCACCTGGACCCTAAACCGTCCCCGTCCCCTAACCCTAACCCTAGCCCGAAACCTAACCCTAACCCTTCCCCGAAGCCTGACCCTCACCCGTCCCCTAATCCCAACCCGTACGCTAACACTAACCCGCGCCCTCACACGCACGCTCCCCCTAAAGCGTTGCCGTACCCTCACCTGGACCCTAAACCGTCCCCGTCCCCTAACCCTAACCCTAGCCCGAACCCTAACCCTAACACTTCCCCGAAGCCTGACCCTCACCCGTCCCCTAATCCTAACCCGTACGCTAACACTAACCCGCGCCCTCACACGCACGCTCCCCCTAAAGCGTTGCCGTACCCTCACCTGGACCCTAAACCGCCCCCGTTCCCTAACCCTAACCCTAGCCCGAACCCTAACCCTAACCCTTCCCCGAAGCCTGACCCTCACCCGTCCCCTAATCCTAACCCGTACGCTAACACTAACCCGCGCCCTCACACGCACGCTCCCCCAAAAGCGTTGCCGTACCCTCACCTGGACCCTAAACCGTCCCCGTCCCCTAACCCTAACCTTACCCCGAACCCTATCCCTAACACTTCCCTGAAGCCTGACCCTCACCCGTCCCCTAACCCTAACCCGTACGCTAACACTAACCCGCGCCCTCACACGCACGCTCCCCCTAAAGCGTTGCCGTACCCTCACCTGGACCCTAAACCGTCCCCGTCCCCTAACCCTAACCCTAGCCCGAACCCTAACCCTAACCCTTCCCCGAAGCCTGACCCTCACCCGTCCCCTAATCCTAACCCGTACGCTAACACTAACCCGCGCCCTCACACGCACGCTCCCCCTAAAGCGTTGCCGTACCCTCACCTGGACCCTAAACCGTCCCCGTCCCCTAACCCTAACCCTAGCCCGAACCCTAACCCTAACCCTTCCCCGAAGCCTGACCCTCACCCGTCCCCTAATCCTAACCCGTACGCTAACACTAACCCGCGCCCTCACACGCACGCTCCCTCTAAAGCGTTGCCGTACCCTCACCTGGACCCTAAACCGTCCCCGTCCCCTAACCCTAACCCTAGCCCGAACCCTAACCCTAACCCTTCCCCGAAGCCTGACCCTCACCCTTCCCCTAATCATAACCCGTCGCTAACACTAACCCGCGCCCTCACACGCACGCTCCCCCTAAAGCGTTGCCGTACCCTCACCTGGACCGTAAACTGTCCCCGTCCCCTAACACTATCCCTAGCCCGAACCCTAACCCTAACCCTTCCCCGAAGCCTGACCCTCACCCGTCCCCTAATCCTAACCCGTACGCTAACACTAACCCGCGCCCTCACACGCACGCTCCCCCTAAAGCATTGCCGTACCCTCACCTGGACCCTAAACCGTCCCCGTCCCCTAACCCTAAACCTAGCCCGAACCCTAACCCTAGCACTTCCCCGAAGCCTGACCCTCACCCGTCCCCTAATCCTAACCCGTACGCTAACACTAACCCGCGCCCTCACACGCACGCTCCCCCTAAAGGGTTGCCGTACCCTCACCTGGACCCTAAACCGTCCCCGTCCCCTAACCCTAACCCTAGCCCGAACCCTAACCCTAACCCTTCCCCGAAGCCTGACCCTCACCCGTCCCCTAATCCTAACCCGTACGCTAACACTAACCCGCGCCCTCACACGCACGCTCCCCCTAAAGCGTTGCCGTACCCTCCCCTGGACCCTAAACCGTCCCCGTCCCCTAACCCTAACCCTAGCCCGAACCCTAACCCTAACCCTTCCCCGAAGCCTGACCCTCACCCGTCCCCTAATCCTAACCCGTACGCTAACAGTAACCCGCACCCTCACACGCACGCTCCCCCTAAAGCGTTGCCGTACCCTCCCCTGGACCCTAAACCGTCCCCGTCCCCTAACCCTAACCCTAGCCCGAACACTAACCCTAACCCTTACCCGAAGCCTGATCCTCACCCGTCCCCTAATCCTAACCCGTACGCTAACACTAACCCGCGCCCTCACATGCACGCTCCCCCTAAAGCGTTGCCGTACCCTCACCTGGACCCTAAACCGTCCCCGTCCCCTAACCCTAACCCTAGCCCGAACCCTAACCCTAACCCTTCCCCGAAGCCTGACCCTCACCCGTCCCCTAATCCTAACCCGTACGCTAACACTAACTCGCGCTCTCACACGCACGCTCCCTCTAAAGCGTTGCCATACCCTCACCTGGACCCTATACCGTCCCCGTCTCCTAACCCTAACCCTAGCCCGAACCCTAACCCTAACCCTTCCCCGAAGCCTGACCCTCAACCGTCCCCTAATCCTAACCCGTACGCTAACACTAACCCGCGCCCACACACGCACGCTCCCCCTAAAGCGTTGCCGTACCCTCACCTGGACCCTAAACCGTCCCCGTCCCCTAACCCTAACCCTAGCCCGAACCCTAACCCTAATCCTTCCCCGAAGCCTGACCCTCACCCGTCCCCTAATCCTAACCCGTACGCTAACACTAACCCGCGCCCTCACACGCACGCTCCCCCTAAAGCGTTGCCGTACCCTCACCTGGACCCTAAACCGTCCCCGTCCCCTAACCCTAACCCTAGCCCGAACCCTAACCCTAACACTTCCCCGAAGCCTGACCCTCACCCGTCCCCTAAACCTAACCCGTACGCTAACACTAACCCGCGCCCTCACACGCACGCTCCCCCTAAAGCGTTGCCGTACCCTCACCTGGACCCTAAACCGTCCCCGTCCCCTAACCCTAACCCTAGCGCGAACCCTAAACCTTACCCTTCCCCGAAGCCTGACCCTCACCCGTCCCCTAATCCTAACCCGTACGCTAACACTAACCCGCGCCCTCACACGCACACTCCCCGTAAAGCGTTGCCGTACCCTCACCTGGACCCTAAACCGTCCCCGTCCCCTAACCCGGACCCTAGCCCGAAACCTAACCCTAACCCTTCCCCGAAGCCTGACCCTCACCCGTCCCCTAATCCTAACCCGTACGCTAAAACTAACCCGCGCCCTCACACGCACGCTCCCCCTAAAGCGTTGCCATACCCTCACCTGGACCCTAAACCGTCCCCGTCCCCTAACCCTAACCCTAGCCCGAACCCTAACCCTAACCCTTCCCCGAAGCCTGACACTCACCCGTCCCCTAATCCTAACCCGTACGCTAACACTAACCCGCGCCCTCACACGCACGCTCCCCCTAAAGCGTTGCCGTACCCTCACCTGGACCCTAAACCGTCCCCGCCCCCGTCCCCTATCCCTAGCCCGATCACTAACCCTAACACTTCCCCGAAGCCTGACCCTCACCCGTCCCCTAAACCTAACCCGTACGCGAACACTAACCCGCGCCCTCACACGCACGCTCCCCCTAAAGCGTTGCCGTACCCTCACCTGGACCCTAAACCGTCCCCGTCCCCTAACCCTAACCCTAGCCCGAACCCTAACCCTAACCCTTCCCCGAAGCCTGACCCTCACCCGTCCCCTAATCCTAACCCGTACGCTAACACTAACCCGCGCCCTCACACGCACACTCCCCTTAAAGCGTTGCCGTACCCTCACCTGGACCCTAAACCGTCCCCGTCCCCTAACCCTATCCCTAGCCCGAAACCTAACCCTAACCCTTCCCCGAAGCCTGACCCTCACCCGTCCCCTAATCCTAACCCGTACGCTAACACTAACCCGCGCCCTCGCACGCACGCTCCCCCTAAAGCTTTGCCGTACCCTCACCTGGACCCTAAACCGTCCCCGTCCCCTAACCCTAACCCTAGCCCAAACCCTAACCCTAACACTTCCCCGAAGCCTGACCCTCACCCGTCCCCTAATCCTAACCCGTACGCTAACACTAACCCGCGCCCTCACACGCACGCTCCCCCTAAAGCGTTGCCGTACCCTCACCTGGACCCTAAACCGTCCCCGTCCCCTAACCCTAACCCTAGCCCGAACCCTAACCCTAACCCTTCCCCGAAGCCTGACCCTCACCCGTCCCCTAATCCTAACCCGTACGCTAACACTAACCCGCGCCCTCACACGCACGCTCCCCCTAAAGCGTTGCCGTACCCTCACCTGGACCCTAAACCGTCCCCTTCCCCTAACCCTAACCTTACCCCGAACCCTAACCCTAACACTTCCCTGAAGCCTGACCCTCACCCGTCCCCTAATCCTAACCCGTACGCTAACACTAACCCGCGCCCTCACACGCACGCTCCCCCTAAAGGGTTGCCGTACCCTCACCTGGACCCTAAACCGTCCCCGTCCCCTAACCCTAACCCTAGCCCGAACCCTAACCCTAACCCTTCCCCGAAGCCTGACCCTCACCCGTCCCCTAATCCTAACCCGTACGCTAACACTAACCCGCGCCCTCACACGCACGCTCCCCCTAAAGCGTTGCCGTACCCTCACCTGGACCCTAAACCGTCCCCGTCCCCTAACCCTAACCCTAGCCCGAACCCTAACCCTAACCCTTCCCCGAAATCTGACCCTCACCCGTCCCCTAATCCTAACCCGTACGCTAACACTAACCCGCACCCTCACACGGACGTTCCCCTTAAAGCGTTGCCGTACCCTCACCTGGACCCTAAACCGTCCCCGTCTCCTAACCCTAACCCTAGCCCGAACCCTAAGCCTAACCCTTCCCCGAAGCCTGACCCTCAGCCATCCCCTAATCCTAACCCGTACGCTAACACTAACCCGCGCCCTCACACGCACGCTCCCCCTAAAGCGTTGCCGTACCCTCACCTGGACCCTAAACCGTCCCCGTCCCCTAACCCTAACCCTAGCCCGAACCCTAACCCTAACCCTTCCCCGAAGCCTGACCCTCACCCGTCCCCTAATCCTAACCCGTACGCTAACACTAACCCGCGCCCTCACACGCACGCTCCCCCTAAAGCGTTGCCGTACCCTCACCTGGACCCTAAACCGTCCCCGTCCCCTAACCCTAACCTTACCCCGAACCCTATCCCTAACACTTCCCTGAAGCCTGACCCTCACCCGTCCTCTAACCCTAACCCGTACGCTAACACTAACCCGCGCCCTCACACGCACGCTCCCCCTAAAGCGTTGCCGTACCCTCACCTGGACCCTAAACCGTCCCCGTCCCCTAACCCTAACCCTAGCCCGAACCCTAACCCTAACCCTTCCCCGAAGCCTGACCCTCACCCGTCCCCTAATCCTAACCCGTACGCTAACACTAACCCGCGCCCTCACACGCACGCTCCCCCTAAAGCGTTGCCGTACCCTCACCTGGACCCTAAACCGTCCCCGTCCCCTAACCCTAACCCTAGCCCGAACCCTAACCCTAACCCTTCCCCGAAGCCTGACCCTCACCCGTCCCCTAATCCTAACCCGTACGCTAACACTAACCCGCGCCCTCACACGCACGCTCCCTCTAAAGCGTTGCCGTACCCTCACCTGGACCCTAAACCGTCCCCGTCCCCTAACCCTAACCCTAGCCTGAACCCTAACCCTAACCCTTCCCCGAAGCCTGACCCTCACCCTTCCCCTAATCCTAACCCGTCGCTAACACTAACCCGCGCCCTCACACGCACGCTCCCCCTAAAGCGTTGCCGTACCCTCACCTGGACCGTAAACTGTCCCCGTCCCCTAACACTATCCCTAGCCCGAACCCTAACCCTAACCCTTCCCCGAAGCCTGACCCTCACCCGTCCCATAATCCTAACCCGTACGCTAACACTAACCCGCGCCCTCACACGCACGCTCCCCCTAAAGCATTGCCGTACCCTCACCTGGACCCTAAACCGTCCCCGTCCCCTAACCCTAAACCTAGCCCGAACCGTAACCCTAGCACTTCCCCGAAGCCTGACCCTCACCCGTCCCCTAATCCTAACCCGTACGCTAACACTAACCCGCGCCCTCACACGCACGCTCCCCCTAAAGCGTTGCCGTACCCTCACCTGGACCCTAAACCGTCCCCGTCCCCTAACCCTAACCCTAGCCCGAACCCTAACCCTAACCCTTCCCCGAAGCCTGACCCTCACCCGTCCCCTAATCCTAACCCGTACGCTAACACTAACCCGCGCCCTCACACGCACGCTCCCCCTAAAGCGTTGCCGTACCCTCACCTGGACCCTAAACCGTCCCCTTCCCCTAACCCTAACCTTACCCCGAACCCTAACCCTAACACTTCCCTGAAGCCTGACCCTCACCCGTCCCCTAATCCTAACCCGTACGCTAACACTAACCCGCGCCCTCACACGCACGCTCCCCCTAAAGGGTTGCCGTACCCTCACCTGGACCCTAAACCGTCCCCGTCCCCTAACCCTAACCCTAGCCCGAACCCTAACCCTAACCCTTCCCCGAAGCCTGACCCTCACCCGTCCCCTAATCCTAACCCGTACGCTAACACTAACCCGCGCCCTCACACGCACGCTCCCCCTAAAGCGTTGCCGTACCCTCACCTGGACCCTAAACCGTCCCCGTCCCCTAACCCTAACCCTAGCCCGAACCCTAACCCTAACCCTTCCCCGAAATCTGACCCTCACCCGTCCCCTAATCCTAACCCGTACGCTAACACTAACCCGCACCCTCACACGGACGTTCCCCTTAAAGCGTTGCCGTACCCTCACCTGGACCCTAAACCGTCCCCGTCTCCTAACCCTAACCCTAGCCCGAACCCTAAGCCTAACCCTTCCCCGAAGCCTGACCCTCAGCCATCCCCTAATCCTAACCCGTACGCTAACACTAACCCGCGCCCTCACACGCACGCTCCCCCTAAAGCGTTGCCGTACCCTCACCTGGACCCTAAACCGTCCCCGTCCCCTAACCCTAACCCTAGCCCGAACCCTAACCCTAACCCTTCCCCGAAGCCTGACCCTCACCCGTCCCCTAATCCTAACCCGTACGCTAACACTAACCCGCGCCCTCACACGCACGCTCCCCCTAAAGCGTTGCCGTACCCTCACCTGGACCCTAAACCGTCCCCGTCCCCTAACCCTAACCTTACCCCGAACCCTATCCCTAACACTTCCCTGAAGCCTGACCCTCACCCGTCCTCTAACCCTAACCCGTACGCTAACACTAACCCGCGCCCTCACACGCACGCTCCCCCTAAAGCGTTGCCGTACCCTCACCTGGACCCTAAACCGTCCCCGTCCCCTAACCCTAACCCTAGCCCGAACCCTAACCCTAACCCTTCCCCGAAGCCTGACCCTCACCCGTCCCCTAATCCTAACCCGTACGCTAACACTAACCCGCGCCCTCACACGCACGCTCCCCCTAAAGCGTTGCCGTACCCTCACCTGGACCCTAAACCGTCCCCGTCCCCTAACCCTAACCCTAGCCCGAACCCTAACCCTAACCCTTCCCCGAAGCCTGACCCTCACCCGTCCCCTAATCCTAACCCGTACGCTAACACTAACCCGCGCCCTCACACGCACGCTCCCTCTAAAGCGTTGCCGTACCCTCACCTGGACCCTAAACCGTCCCCGTCCCCTAACCCTAACCCTAGCCCGAACCCTAACCCTAACCCTTCCCCGAAGCCTGACCCTCACCCTTCCCCTAATCCTAACCCGTCGCTAACACTAACCCGCGCCCTCACACGCACGCTCCCCCTAAAGCGTTGCCGTACCCTCACCTGGACCGTAAACTGTCCCCGTCCCCTAACACTATCCCTAGCCCGAACCCTAACCCTAACCCTTCCCCGAAGCCTGACCCTCACCCGTCCCATAATCCTAACCCGTACGCTAACACTAACCCGCGCCCTCACACGCACGCTCCCCCTAAAGCATTGCCGTACCCTCACCTGGACCCTAAACCGTCCCCGTCCCCTAACCCTAAACCTAGCCCGAACCCTAACCCTAGCACTTCCCCGAAGCCTGACCCTCACCCGTCCCCTAATCCTAACCCGTACGCTAACACTAACCCGCGCCCTCACACGCACGCTCCCCCTAAAGCGTTGCCGTACCCTCACCTGGACCCTAAACCGTCCCCGTCCCCTAACCCTAACCCTAGCGCGAACCCTAAACCTTACCCTTCCCCGAAGCCTGACCCTCACCCGTCCCCTAATCCTAACCCGTACGCTAACACTAACCCGCGCCCTCACACGCACACTCCCCGTAAAGCGTTGCCGTACCCTCACCTGGACCCTAAACCGTCCCCGTCCCCTAACCCGGACCCTAGCCCGAAACCTAACCCTAACCCTTCCCCGAAGCCTGACCCTCACCCGTCCCCTAATCCTAACCCGTACGCTAACACTAACCCGCGCCCTCACACGCACGCTCCCCCTAAAGCGTTGCCATACCCTCACCTGGACCCTAAACCGTCCCCGTCCCCTAACCCTAACCCTAGCCCGAACCCTAACCCTAACCCTTCCCCGAAGCCTGACACTCACCCGTCCCCTAATCCTAACCCGTACGCTAACACTAACCCGCGCCCTCACACGCACGCTCCCCCTAAAGCGTTGCCGTACCCTCACCTGGACCCTAAACCGTCCCCGCCCCCGTCCCCTATCCCTAGCCCGATCACTAACCCTAACACTTCCCCGAAGCCTGACCCTCACCCGTCCCCTAAACCTAACCCGTACGCGAACACTAACCCGCGCCCTCACACGCACGCTCCCCCTAAAGCGTTGCCGTACCCTCACCTGGACCCTAAACCGTCCCCGTCCCCTAACCCTAACCCTAGCCCGAACCCTAACCCTAACCCTTCCCCGAAGCCTGACCCTCACCCGTCCCCTAATCCTAACCCGTACGCTAACACTAACCCGCGCCCTCACACGCACACTCCCCTTAAAGCGTTGCCGTACCCTCACCTGGACCCTAAACCGTCCCCGTCCCCTAACCCTATCCCTAGCCCGAAACCTAACCCTAACCCTTCCCCGAAGCCTGACCCTCACCCGTCCCCTAATCCTAACCCGTACGCTAACACTAACCCGCGCCCTCGCACGCACGCTCCCCCTAAAGCTTTGCCGTACCCTCACCTGGACCCTAAACCGTCCCCGTCCCCTAACCCTAACCCTAGCCCAAACCCTAACCCTAACACTTCCCCGAAGCCTGACCCTCACCCGTCCCCTAATCCTAACCCGTACGCTAACACTAACCCGCGCCCTCACACGCACGCTCCCCCTAAAGCGTTGCCGTACCCTCACCTGGACCCTAAACCGTCCCCGTCCCCTAACCCTAACCCTAGCCCGAACCCTAACCCTAACCCTTCCCCGAAGCCTGACCCTCACCCGTCCCCTAATCCTAACCCGTACGCTAACACTAACCCGCGCCCTCACACGCACGCTCCCCCTAAAGCGTTGCCGTACCCTCACCTGGACCCTAAACCGTCCCCTTCCCCTAACCCTAACCTTACCCCGAACCCTAACCCTAACACTTCCCTGAAGCCTGACCCTCACCCGTCCCCTAATCCTAACCCGTACGCTAACACTAACCCGCGCCCTCACACGCACGCTCCCCCTAAAGGGTTGCCGTACCCTCACCTGGACCCTAAACCGTCCCCGTCCCCTAACCCTAACCCTAGCCCGAACCCTAACCCTAACTCTTCCCCGAAGCCTGACCCTCACCCGTCCCCTAATCCTAACCCGTACGCTAACACTAACCCGCGCCCTCACACGCACGCTCCCCCTAAAGCGTTGCCGTACCCTCACCTGGACCCTAAACCGTCCCCGTCCCCTAACCCTAACCCTAGCCCGAACCCTAACCCTAACCCTTCCCCGAAATCTGACCCTCACCCGTCCCCTAATCCTAACCCGTACGCTAACACTAACCCGCGCCCTCACACGGACGTTCCCCTTAAAGCGTTGCCGTACCCTCACCTGGACCCTAAACCGTCCCCGTCTCCTAACCCTAACCCTAGCCCGAACCCTAAGCCTAACCCTTCCCCGAAGCCTGACCCTCAGCCATCCCCTAATCCTAACCCGTACGCTAACACTAACCCGCGCCCTCACACGCACGCTCCCCCTAAAGCGTTGCCGTACCCTCACCTGGACCCTAAACCGTCCCCGTCCCCTAACCCTAACCCTAGCCCGAACCCTAACCCTAACCCTTCCCCGAAGCCTGACCCTCACCCGTCCCCTAATCCTAACCCGTACGCTAACACTAACCCGCGCCCTCACACGCACGCTCCCCCTAAAGCGTTGCCGTACCCTCACCTGGACCCTAAACCGTCCCCGTCCCCTAAACCTAACCCTAGCCCGAACCCTAACCCTAACCCTTCCCCGAAGCCTGACCCTCACCCGTCCCCTAATCCTAACCCGTACGCTAACACTAACCCGCGCCCTCACACGCACGCTCCCCCTAAAGCGTTGCCGTACCCTCACCTGGACCCTAAACCGTCCCCGTCCCCTAACCCTAACCCTAGCCCGAACCCTAACCCTAACCCTTCCCCGAAGCCTGACCCTCACCCGTCCCCTAATCCTAACCCGTACGGTAACACTAACCCGCGCCCTCACACGCACTCTCCCTCTAAAGCGTTGCCGTACCCTCACCTGGACCCTAAACCGTCCACGTCCCCTAACCCTAACCCTAGCCCGAACCGTAACCCTAACCCTTCCCCGAAGCCTGACCCTCACCCGTCCCCTAATCCTAACCCGTACGCTAACACTAACCCGCGCCGTCACACGCACGCTCCCCCTAAAGCGTTGCCGTACCCTCACCTGGACCGTAAACCGTCCCCGTCCCCTAACCCTATCCCTAGCCCGAACCCTAACCCTAAACCTTCCCCGAAGCCTGACCCTCACCCGTCCCCTAATCCTAACCCGTACGCTAACACTAACCCGCGCCCTCACACGCACGCTCCCCCTAAAGCGTTGCCGTACCCTCACCTGGACCCTAAACCGTCCCCGTCCCCTAACCCTAAACCTAGCCCGAACCCTAACCCTAGCCCTTCCCCGAAGCCTGACCCTCACCCGTCCCCTAATCCTAACCCTTACGCGAACACTAACCCGCGCCCTCACACGCACGCTCCCCCTAAAGCGTTGCCGTACCCTCACCTGGACCCTAAACCGTCCCCGTCCCCTAACCCTAACCCTAGCCCGAACCCTAACCCTAACCCTTCCCCGAAGCCTGACCCTCACCCGTCCCCTAATCCTAACCTGTACGCTAACACTAACCCGCGCCCTCACACGCACGCTCCCCCTAAAGCGTTGCCGTACCCTCCCCTGGACCCTAAACCGTCCCCGTCCCCTAACCCTAACCCTAGCCCGAACCCTAAACCTAACCCTTCCCCGAAGCCTGACCCTCAACCGTCCCCTAATCCTAACCCGTACGCTAACACTAACCCGCACCCTCACACGCACGCTCCCCCTAAAACGTTGCCGTACCCTCACCTGGACCCTAAACCGTCCCCGTCCCCTAACCCTAACCCTAGCCCGAAACCTAACCCTAATCCTTCCCCGAAGCCTGACACTCACCCGTCCCCTAATCCTAACCTGTACGCTAACACTAACCCGCGCCCACACACGCACGCTCCCCCTAAAGCGTTGCCGTACCCTCACCTGGACCCTAAACCGTCCCCGTCCCCTAACCCTAAACCTAGCCCGAACCCTAACCCTAACCCTTCCCCGAAGCCTGACCCTCACTCGTCCCCTAATCCTAACCCGTACGCTAACACTAACCCGCGCCCTCACACGCACGCTCCCCCTAAAGCGTTGCCGTACCCTCACCTGGACCCTAAACCGTCCCCGTCCCCTAACCCTAACCCTAGCCCGAACCCTAACCCTAACACTTCCCCGAAGCCTGACCCTCACCCGTCCCCTAAACCTAACCCGTACGCTAACACTAACCCGCGCCCTCACACGCACGCTCCCCCTAAAGCGTTGCCGTACCCTCACCTGGACCCTAAACCGTCCCCGTCCCCTAACCCTAAACCTAGCGCGAACCCTAACCCTTACCCTTCCCCGAAGCCTGACCCTTACCCGTCCCCTAATCCTAACCCGTACGCTAACACTAACACGCGCCCTCACACGCACACTCCCCGTAAAGCGTTGCCGTACTCTCACCTGGACCCTAAACCGTCCCCGTCCCCTAACCCGGACCCTAGCCCGAAACCTAACCCTAACACTTCCCCGAAGCCTGACCCTCACCCGTCCCCTAATCCTAACCCGTATGCTAACACTAACCCGCGCCCTCACACGCAAGCTCCCCCTAAAGCGTTGCCGTACCCTCACCTGGACCCTAAACCGTCCCCGTCCCCTAACCCTAACCCTAGCCCGAACCCTAACCCTAACCCTTCCCCGAAGCCTGACCCTCACCCGTCCCCTAATCCTAACCCGTACGCTAACACTAACCCGCGCCCTCACATGCACGCTCCCCCTAAAGCGTTGCCGTACCCTCACCTGGACCCTAAACCGTCCCCGTCCCCTAACCCTAACCCTAGCCCGATCACTAACCCTAACACTTCCCCGAAGCCTGACCCGTCCCCTAAACCTAACCCGTACGCGAACACTAACCTGCGCCCTCACACGCACGCTCCCCCTAAAGCGTTGCCATACCCTCACCTGGACCCTAAACCGTCCCCGTCCCCTAACCCTAACCCTAGCCCGAACCCTAACCCTAACCCTTCCCCGAAGCCTGACCCTCAACCGTCCCCTAATCCTAACCCGTACGCTAACACTAACCCGCACCCTCACACGCACGCTCCCCCTAAAACGTTGTCGTACCCTCACCGGGACCCTAAACCGTCCCCGTCCCCTAACCCTAACCCTAGCCCGAACCCTAACCCTAATCCTTCCCCGAAGCCTGACACTCACCCGTCCCCTAATCCTAACCCGTACGCTAACACTAACCCGCGCCCACACACGCACGCTCCCCCTAAAGCGTTGCCGTACCCTCACCTGGACCCTAAACCGTCCCCGTCCCCTAACCCTAACCCTAGCCCGAAACCTAACCCTAACCCTTCCCCGAAGCCTGACCCTCACCCGTCCCCTAATCCTAAACCGTACGCTAACACTAACCCGCGCCCTCACACGCATGCTCCCCCTAAAGCGTTGCCGTACCCTCACCTGGACCCTAAACCGTCCCCGTCCCCTAACCCTAACCCTAGTCCGAACCCTAACCCTAACCCTTCCCCGAAGCCTGACCCTCACCCGTCCCCTAATCCTAACCCGTACGCTAACACTAACCCGCGCCCTCACACGCACGCTCCCCCTAAAGCGTTGCCGTACCCTCACCTGGACCCTAAACCGTCCCCGTCCCCTAACCCTAACCCTAGCCCGAACCCTAACCCTAACCCTTCCCCGAAGCCTTACCCTCACCCGTCCCCTAATCCTAACCCGTATGCTAACACTAACCCGCGCCCTCAAACGTACGCTCCCCGTAAAGCATTGCCATACCATCACCTGGACCCTAAACCGTCCCCGTCCCCTAACACTAACCCTAGCCCGAACCCTAACCCTAACCCTTCCCCGAAGCCTGACCCTCACCCGTCCCCTAATCCTAACCCGTACGCTAACACTAACCCGCGCCCTCACACGCACGCTCCCCCTAAAGCATTGCCGTACCCTCACCTGGACCCTAAACGGTCCCCGTCCCCTAACCCTAACCCTAGCCCGAACCCTAACCCTAACCCTTCCCCGAAGCCTGACCCTCACCCGTCCCCTAATCCTAACCCGTACGCTAACACTAACCCACGCCCTCACACGCACGCTCCCCCTAAAGTGTTGCCATACCCTCACCTGTACCCTAAACCGTCCACATCCCCTAACCCTAACCCTAGCCCGAAACCTAACCCTAACGCTTCCCGAAGCCTGACCCTCACCCGTCCCTTAATCCTAACCCGTACGCTAACACTAAACCGCGCCCTCACACGCACGCTCCCCCTAAAGCGTTGCCATACCCTCACCTGGACCCTAAACCGTCCCCGTCCCCTAACCCTAACCCTAGCCCGAACCATAGCCTGAACCCTAACCCTAACCCTTCCCCGAAGCCTGACCCTCACCCGTCCCCTAATCCTAACCCGTACGCTAACACTAACTCACGCCCTCACACGCACGCTCCCTCTAAAGCGTTGTCGTACCCTCACCTGGACCGTAAACCGTCCCCGTCCCCTAACCCTAACCCTAGCCCGAACCCTAACCCTAACCCTTCCCTGAAGCATGACCCTCACCCGTCCCCTAATCCTAACCCGTACGCTAACACTAACCCGCGCCCTCACACGTACGCTCCCCCTAAAGCGCTGCCGTACCCTCACCTGGACCCTAAACCGTCCCCGTCCCCTAACCCTAACCCTAGCCCGAACCCTAACCCTAACACTTCCCCGAAGCCTGACCCTCACCCGTCCCCTAATCCTAACCCGTACGCTAACACTAACCTGCGCCCTCACACGCAAGCTCCCCTTAAAGCGTTGCCGTACCCTCACCTGGAACCAAAACGTCCCCGTCCCCTAACCCTAACCCTAGCCCGAACCCTAACCCTAACCCTTCCCCGAAGCCTGACCCTCACCCGTCCCCTAATTCTAACCCGTACGCTAACACTAACCCGCGCCCTCACACGCACGCTCCCCCTAAAGCGTCGCCGTATCCTCACCTGGACCCTAAACCGTCCCCGTCCCCTAACCCTAACCCTAGCCCGAACACTAACCCTAACACTTCCCCGAAGCCTGACCCTCACCTGTCCCCTAATCCTAACACGTACGCTAACACTAACCCGCGCCCTCACACGCATGCTCCCCCTAAAGCGTTGCCGTACCCTTACCTGGACCCTAAACCGTCCCCGTCCCCTAACCCTAACCCTAGCCCGAACCCTAACCCTAAACCTACCCCGACGCCTGACCCTCACCCATCCCCTAATCCTAACCCGTACGCTAACACTAACCCACGCCCTCACACGCACACTCCCCCTAAAACGTTGCCGTACCCTCACCTGGACCCTAAACCGTCCCCGTCCCCTAACCCTAACCCTAGCCCGAACCCTAACCCTAACCCTTCCCCGAAGCCTGACCCTCACCCGTCCCCTAATCCTAACCCGTACGCTAACACTATCCCACGCCCTCACACGCACGCTCCCCCTAAAGCGTTGCCGTACCCTCACCTGGACCCTAAACCGTCCCCGTCCCCTAAACCTAACCCTAGCCCGAACCCTAACCCTAACACTTCCCCAAAGCCTGACACTCACCCGTCCCCTAAACCTAACCCGTACGCTAACACTAACCCGCGCCCTCACACGCACGCTCCCCCTAAAGCGTTGTCGTAACCTCACCTGGACCCTAAACCGTCCCCGTCCCCTAACCCTAACCCTAGCCCGAACCCTAACCCTAACCCTTCCCCGAAGCCTGACCCTCACCCGTCCCCTAATCCTAACCCGTACGCTAACACTAACCCGCGCCCTCACACGCACACTCCCCCTAAAGCGTTGCCGTACCCTCACCTGTACCCTAAACCGTCCCCGTCCCCTAACCCTAACCCTAGCCCGAACCCTAAACCTAACACTTCCCCGAAGCCTGACCCTCACCCGTCCCCTAATCCTAACCCGTACGCTAACACTAACCCGCGCCCTCACACGCACGCTCCCCCTAAAGCGTTGCCGTACCCTCACCTGGACCCTAAACCGTCCCCGTCCCCTAACCCTAACCCTAGCCCGAACCCTAACCCTAAAACTTCCCCGAAGCCTGACACTCACCCGTCCCCTAATCCTAACCCGTACGCTAACACTAACCCGCGCCCTCACACGCACTCTCCCCCAAAGCGTTGCCGTACCCTCACCTGGACCCTAAACCGTCCCCGTCACCTAACACTAACCCTAGCCCGAACCCTAACCCTAACCCTTCCCCGAAGCCTGACCCTCACCCGTCCCCTAATCCTAACCCGTACGCTAACACTAACCCGCGCCCTCACACGCACGCTCCCTCTAAAGCGTTGCCGTACCCTCACCTGGACCCTAAACCGTCCCCGTCCCCTAACCCTAACCCTAGCCCGAACCCTAACCCTAACCCTTCCCCGAAGCCTGACCCTCACCCGTCCCCTAATCCTAACCCGTACGCTAACACTAACCCGCGCCCTCACACGCACGCTCCCCCTAAAGCGTTGCCGTACCCTCACCTGGACCCTAAACCGTCCCCGTCCCCTAACCCTAACCCTAGCCCGAACCCTAACCCTAACCCTTCCTCGAAGCCTGACCCTCACCCGTCCCCTAATCCTAACCCGTACGCTAACACTAACCCGCGCCCTCACACGCACGCTCCCCCTAAAGCGTTGCCGTACCCTCACCTGGACACTAAACCGTCCCCGTCCCCTAACCCTAACCCTAGCCCGAACCCTAACCCTAACCCTTCCCCGAAGCCTGACCCTCACCCGTCCCCTAATCCTAACCCGTACGCTAACACTAACCCGTGCCGTCACACGCACGCTCCCTCTAAAGCGTTGCCGTACCCTCACCTGGACCCTAAACCGTCCCCGTCCCCTAACCCTAACCCTAGCCCGAACCCTAACCCTAATCCTTCCCCGAAGCCTGACCCTCACCCGTCCCCTAATCCTAACCCGTACGCTAACACTAACCCGCGCCCACACACTCACGCTCCCCCTAAAGCGTTGCCGTACTCTCACCTGGACCCTAAACCGTCCCCGTCCCCTAACCCTAACCCTGGCCCGAACACTAACCCTAACCCTTCCCCGAAGCCTGACCCTCACCCGTCCCCTAATCCTAACCCGTACGCTAACACTAACCCACACCCTCACACGCACGCTCCCCCTAAAGCGTTGCCGTACCCTCACCTGGACCCTAAACCGTCCCTGTCCCCTAACCCTAACCCTAGCCCGAACCCTAACCCTAACCCTTCCCCGAAGCCTGACCCTCACCCGTCCCTAATCCTAACCCGTACGCTAACACTAACCCGCGCCCTCACACCACGCTCCAACTAAAGCGTTGCCGTACCCTCACCTGGACCCTAAACCGTCCCCGTCCCCTAACCCTAACCCTAGCCCGAACCCTAACCCTAACCCTTCCCGAAGCCTGACGCTCACCCGTCCCCTGATCCTAACCTGTACGCTAACACTAACCCCCGCCCTCACACGCACGCTCCCCCTAAAGCGTTGCCGTACCCTCACCTGGACCCTAAACCGTCCCCGTCCCCTAACCCTAACCCTAGCCCAAACCCTAACCCTAACACTTCCCCGAAGCCTGACCCTCACCCGTCCCCTAATCCTAACCCGTACGCTAACACTAACCCGCGCCCTCACACGCACGCTCCCCCTAAAGCGTTGCCGTACCCTCACCTGGACCCTAAACCGTCCCCGTCCCCTAACCCTAACCCTAGGCCGAAACCTAACCCTAATCCTTCCCCGAAGCCTGACACTCAACCGTCCCCTAATCCTAACCCGTACGCTAACACTAACCCGCGCCCTCACACCACGCTCCAACTAAAGCGTTGCCGTACCCTCACCTGGACCCTAAACCGTCCCCGTCCCCTAACCCTAACCCTAGCCCGAACCCTAACACTAATCCTTCCCCGAAGCCTGACCCTCACCCGTCCCCTAATCCTAACCCGTACGCTAACACTAACCCGCGCCCACACACTCACGCTCCCCCTAAAGCGTTGCCGTACTCTCACCTGGACCCTAAACCGTCCCCGTCCCCTAACCCTAACCCTGGCCCGAACACTAACCCTAACCCTTCCCCGAAGCCTGACCCTCACCCGTCCCCTAATCCTAACCCGTACGCTAACACTAACCCACACCCTCACACGCACGCTCCCCCTAAAGCGTTGCCGTACCCTCACCTGGACCCTAAACCGTCCCTGTCCCCTAACCCTAACCCTAGCCCGAACCCTAACCCTAACCCTTCCCCGAAGCCTGACCCTCACCCGTCCCTAATCCTAACCCGTACGCTAACACTAACCCGCGCCCTCACACCACGCTCCAACTAAAGCGTTGCCGTACCCTCACCTGGACCCTAAACCGTCCCCGTCCCCTAACCCTAACCCTAGCCCGAACCCTAACCCTAACCCTTCCCCGAAGCCTGACACTCAACCGTCCCCTAATCCTAACCCGTACGCTAACACTAACCCGCGCCCTCACACGCACGCTCCCCCTAAAGCGTTGCCGTACCCTCACCTGGACCCTAAACCGTCCCCGTCCCCTAACCCTAACCCTAGCCCGAACCATAACCCTAACCCTTCCCCGAAGCCTGACCCTCACCCGTCCCCTAATCCTAACCCGTCGCTAACACTAACCCGCGCCCTCACACGCACGCTCCCCCTAAAGCGTTGCCGTACCCTCACCTGGACCGTAAACCGTCCCCGTCCCCTAATCCTATCCCTAGCCCGAACCCTAACCCTAACCCTTCCCCGAAGCCTGACCCTCACCCGTCCCCTAATCCTAACCCGTACGCTAACACTAACCCGCGCCCTCACACGCACGCTCCCCCTAAAGCGTTGCCGTACCCTCACCTGGACCCTAAACCGTCCGCGTCCCCTAACCCTAAACCTAGCCCGAACCCTAACCCTAACCCTTCCCCGAAGCCTGACCCTCACCCGTCCCCTAATCCTAACCCTTACGCGAACACTAACCCGCGCCCTCACACGCACGCTCCCCCTAAAGTGTTGCCGTACCCTCCCCTGGACCCTAAACCGTCCCCGTCCCCTAACCCTAACCCTAGCCCGAACCCTAACCCTAACACTTCCCCGAAGCCTGACCCTCACCCGTCCCCTAATCCTAACCCGTACGCTAACACTAACCCACGCCCTCACACGCACGCTCCCCCTAAAGCGTTGCCGTACCCTCCCCTGGACCCTAAACCGTCCCCGTCCCCTAACCCTAACCCTAGCCCGAACCCTAACCCTAACCCTTCCCCGAAGCCTGACCCTCATCCGTCCCCTAATCCTAACCCATACGCTAACAGTAACCCGCACCCTCACACGCACGCTCCCCCTAAAGCGTTGCCGTACCCTCCCCTGGACCCTAAACCGTCCCCGTCCCCTAACCCTAACCCTAGCCCGAACACTAACCCTAACCCTTCCCCGAAGCCTGACCCTCACCCGTCCCCTAATCCTAACCCGTACGCTAACACTAAACCGCGCCCTCACACGCACGCTCCCCCTAAAGCGTTGCCGTACCCTCACCTGGACCCTAAACCTTCCCCGTCCCCTAACCCTAACCCTAGCCCGAACCCTAACCCTAACCCTTCCCCGAAACCTGACCCACACCCGTCCCCTAATCCTAACCCGTACGCTAACACTAACCCGCGCCCTCACACGCACGCTCCCTCTAAAGCGTTGCCATACCCTCACCTGGACCCTAAACCGTCCCCGTCCCCTAACCCTAACCCTAGCCCGAACCCTAACCCTAACCCTTCCCCGAAGCCTGACCCTCAACCGTCCCCTAATCCTAACCCGTACGCTAACACTAACCCGCACCCTCACACGCACGCTCCCCCTAAAACGTTGCCGTACCCTCACCTGGACCCTAAACCGTCCCCGTCCCCTAACCCTAGCCCGAACCCTAACCCTAACCCTTCCCCGAAGCCTGACCCTCACCCGTCCCCTAATCCTAACCCGTACGCTAACACTAACCCATGCCCTCACACGCACGCTCCCCCTAAAGCGTTGCCGTACCCTCACCTGGACCCTAAACCGTCCCCATCCCCTAACCCTAACCCTAGCCCGAACCCTAACCCTAACCCTTCCCCGAAACCTGACCCTCACCCGTCCCCTAATCCTAACCCGTACGCTAACACTAACCCGCGCCCTCACACGGATGTTCCTCTTAAAGCGTTGCCGTACCCTCACCTGGACCCTAAACCGTCCCCGTCTCCTAACCCTAACCCTAGCCCGAACCCTAACCCTAACCCTTCCCCGAAGCCTGACCCTCACCCGTCCCCTAATCCTAACCCGTACGCTAACACTAACCCGCGCCCTCACACGCACGCTCCCCCTAAAGCGTTGCCGTACCCTCACCTGGACCCTAAACCGTCCCCGTCCCCTAACCCTAACCCTAGCCCGAACCCTAACCCTAACCCTTCCCCGAAGCCTGACCCTCACCCGTCCCCTAATCCTAACCCGTACGCTAACACTAACCCGCGCCCTCACACGCACGCTCCCCCTAAAGCGTTGCCGTACCCTCACCTGGACCCTAAACCGTCCCCGTCCCCTAACCCTAACCCTAGCCCGAACCCTAACCCTAACCCTTCCCCGAAGCCTGACCCTCACCCGTCCCCTAATCCTAACCCGTACGCTAACACTAACCCGCGTCCTCACACGCACGCTCCCTCTAAAGCGTTGCCGTACCCTCACCTGGACCCTAAACCGTCCCCGTCCCCTAACCCTAACCCTAGCCCGAACCCTAACCCTAACCCTTCCCCGAAGCCTGACCCTCACCCGTACCCTAATCCTAACCCGTCGCTAACACTAACCCGCGCCCTCACACGCACGCTCCCCCTAAAGCGTTGCCGTATCCTCACCTGGACCGTAAACTGTCCCCGTCCCCTAACCCTATCCCTAGCCCGAACCCTAACCCTAACCCTTCCCCGAAGCCTGACCCTCACCCGTCCCCTAATCCTAACCCGTACGCTAACACTAACCCGCGCCCTCACACGCACGCTCCCCCTAAAGCGTTGCCGTACCCTCACCTGGACCCTAAACCGTCCCCGTCCCCTAACCCTAAACCTAGCCCGAACCCTAACCCTAGCCCTTCCCCGAAGCCTGACCCTCACCCGTCCCCTAATCCTAACCCGTACGCTAACACTAACCCGCGCCCTCACACGCACGCTCCCCCTAAAGCGTTGCCGTACCCTCACCTGGACCCTAAACCGTCCCCGTCCCCTAACCCTAACCCTAGCCCGAACCCTAACCCTAACCCTTCCCCGAAGCCTGACCCTCACCCGTCCCCTAATCCTAACCCGTACGCTAACACTAACCCGCGCCCTCACACGCACGCTCCCCCTAAAGCGTTGCCGTACCCTCACCTGGACCCTAAACCGTCCCCATCTCCTAACCCTAACCCTAGCCCGAACCCTAACCCTAACCCTTCCCCGAAGCCTGACCCTCACCCGTCCCCTAATCCTAACCCGTACGCTAACACTAACCCGCGCCCTCACACGCACGCTCCCCATAAAGCGTTGCCGTACCCTCACCTGGACCCTAAACCGTCCCCGTCCCCTAACCCTAACCCTAGCCCGAACCCTAACCCTAACCCTTCCCCGAAGCCTGACACTCACCCGTCCCCTAATCCTAACCCGTACGCTAACACTAACCCGCGCCTTCACACGCACGCTCCCCCTAAAGCGTTGCCGTACCCTCACCTGGACCCTAAACCGTCCCCGTCCCCGTCCCCTAACCCTAGCCCGATCACTATCCCTAACACTTCCCCGAAGCCTGACCCTCACCCGTCCCCTAAACCTAACCCGTACGCGAACACTAACCTGCGCCCTCACACTCACGCTCCCCCTAAAGTATTGCCGTACCCTCACCTGGACCCTAAACCGTCCCCGTCCCCTAACCCTAACCCTAGCCCGAACCCTAACCCTAACCCTTCCCCGAAGCCTGACCCTCACCCGTCCCCTAATCCTAACCCGTACGCTAACACTAACCCGTGCCCTCACACGCACACTCCCCTTAAAGCGTTGCCGTACCCTCACCTGGACCCTAAACCGTCCCTGTCCCCTAACCCTAACCCTAGCCCGAAACCTAACCCTAACCCTTCCCCGAAGCCTGACCCTCACCCGTCCCCTAATCCTAACCCGTACGCTAACACTAACGCGCGCCCTCACACGCACGCTCCCCCTAAAGCGTTGCCGTACCCTCACCTGGACCCTAAACCGTCCCCGTCCCCTAACCCTAACCCTAGCCCGAACCCTAACCCTAACCCTTCCCCGAAGCCTGACCCTCACCCGTCCCCTAATCCTAACCCGTACGCTAACACTAACCCGCGCCCTCACACGCACGCTCCCCCTAAAGCGTTGCCGTACCCTCACCTGGACCCTAAACCGTCCCCGTCCCCTAACCCTAACCCTAGCCCGAACCCTAACCCTAACCCTTCCCCGAAGCCTGACCCTCACCCGTCCCCTAATCCTAACCCGTACGCTAACACTAACCCGCGCCCTCACACGCACGCTCCCCCTAAAGCGTTGCCGTACCCTCACCTGGACCCTAAACCGTCCCCTTCCCCTAACCCTAACCTTACCCCGAACCCTAACCCTAACACTTCCCTGAAGCCTGACCCTCACCCGTCCCCTAATCCTAACCCGTACGCTAACACTAACCCGTGCCCTCACACGCACGCTCCCCCTAAAGCGTTGCCGTACCCTCACCTGGACCCTAAACCGTCCCCATCCCCTAACCCTAACCCTAGCCCGAACCCTAACCCTAACCCTTCCCCGAAGCCTGACCCTCACCCGTCCCCTAATCCTAACCCGTACGCTAACACTAACCCGCGCCCTCACACGCACGCTCCCCCTAAAGCGTTGCCGTACCCTCACCTGGACCCTAAACCGTCCCCGTCCCCTAACCCTAACCCTAGCCCGAACCCTAACCCTAACCCTTCCCCGAAGCCTGACCCTCACCCGTCCCCTAATCCTAACCCGTACGCTAACACTAACCCGCGCCCTCACACGCACGCTCCCCCTAAAGCGTTGCCGTACCCTCACCTGGACCCTAAACCGTCCCCGTCCCCTAACCCTAAACCTAGCCCGAACCCTAACCCTAACCCTTCCCCGAAGCCTGACCCTCACCCTTCCCCTAATCCTAACCCGTACGCTAACACTAACCCGCGCCCTCACACGCACGCTCCCCCTAAAGCGTTGCCGTACCCTCACCTGGACCCTAAACCGTCCCCGTCCCCTAACCCTAACCCTAGCCCGAACCCTAACCCTAACCCTTCCCCGAAGCCTGACCCTCACCCGTCCCCTAATCCTAACCCGTACGCTAACACTAACCCGCGCCCTCACACGCACGCTCCCCCTAAAGCGTTGCCGTACCCTCACCTGGACCGTAAACCGTCCCCGTCCCCTAACCCTATCCCTAGCCCGAACCCTAACCCTAACCCTTCCCCGAAGCCTGACCCTCACCCGTCCCCTAATCCTAACTCTTACGCTAACAATAACCCGCACCCTCACACGCACGCTCCCCCTAAAGCGTTGCCGTACCCTCACCTGGACCCTAAACCGTCCCCGTCCCCTAACCCTAAACCTAGCCCGAACCCTAACCCTAGCCCTTCCCCGAAGTCTGACCCTCACCCGTCCCCTAATCCTAACCCTTACGCGAACACTAACCCGCGCCCTCACACGCACGCTCCCCCTAAAGCGTTGCCGTACCCTCACCTGGACCCTAAACCGTCCCCGTCCCCTAACCCTAACCCTAGCCCGAAACCTAACCCTAACCCTTCCCCGAAGCCTGACCCTCACCCGTCCTCTAATCCTAACCCGTACGCTAACACTAACCCACGCCCTCACACGCACGCTCCCCCTAAAGCGTTGCCGTAGCCTCCCCTGGACCCTAAACCGTCCCCGTCCCCTAACCCTAACCCTAGCCCGAACCCTAACCCTAACCCTTCCCCGAAGCCTGACCCTCACCCGTCCCCTAATCCTAACCCGTACGCTAACAGTAACCCGCACCCTCACACGCACGCTCCCCCTAAAGCGTTGCGGAACCCTCCCCTGGACCCTAAACCGTCCCCGTCCCCTAACCCTAACCCTAGCCCGAACCCTAACCCTAATCATTCCCCGTAGCCTGACACTCACCCGTCCCCTAATCCTAACCCGTACGCTAACACTAACCTGCGCCCACACACGCACGCTCCCCCTAAAGCGTTGCCGTACCCTCACCTGGACCCTAAACCGTCCCCGTCCCCTAACCCTAACCCTAGCCCGAACCCTAACCCTAACCCTTCCCCGAAGCCTGACCCTCACTCGTCCCCTAATCCTAACCCGTACGCTAACACTAACCCGCGCCCTCACACGCACGCTCCCCCTAAAGCGTTGCCGTACCCTCACCTGGACCCTAAACCGTCCCCGTCCCCTAACCCTAACCCTAGCCCGAACCCTAACCCTAACCCTTCCCCGAAGCCTAACCCTCACCCGTCCCCTAATCCTAACCCGTACGCTAACACTAACCCGCGCCCTCACACGCACGCTCCCCCGAAAGCGTTGCCGTACCCTCACCTGGACCGTAAACCGTCCCCGTCCCCTACCCCTATCCCTAGCCCGAACCCTAACCCTAACCCTTCCCCGAAGCCTGACCCTCAGCCGTCCCCTAATCCTAACCCGTACGCTAACACTAACCCGCGCCCTCACACGCACGCTCCCCCTAAAGCGTTGCCGTACCCTCCCCTGGACCCTAAACCGTCCCCGTCCCCTAACCCTAACCCTACCCCGAACCCTAGCCTGAACCCTAACCCTAACCCTTCCCCGAAGCCTGACCTCACCCGTCCCCTAATCCTAACCCGTACGCTAACACTAACTCGCGCCCTCGCACGCTCCCTCTAAACCGTTGTCGTACCCTCACCTGGACCGTAAACCGTCCCCGTCCCCTAACCCTAACCCTAGCCCGAACCCTAACCCTAACCCTTCCCTGAAGCCTGACCCTCACCCGTCCCCTAATCCTAACCCGTACGCTAACACTAACCCGTGCCCTCACACGCACACTCCCCTTAAAGCGTTGCCGTACCCTCACCTGGACCCTAAACCGTCCCTGTCCCCTAACCCTAACCCTAGCCCGAAACCTAACCCTAACCCTTCCCCGAAGCCTGACCCTCACCCGTCCCCTAATCCTAACCCGTACGCTAACACTAACGCGCGCCCTCACACGCACGCTCCCCCTAAAGCGTTGCCGTACCCTCACCTGGACCCTAAACCGTCCCCGTCCCCTAACCCTAACCCTAGCCCGAACCCTAACCCTAACCCTTCCCCGAAGCCTGACCCTCACCCGTCCCCTAATCCTAACCCGTACGCTAACACTAACCCGCGCCCTCACACGCACGCTCCCCCTAAAGCGTTGCCGTACCCTCACCTGGACCCTAAACCGTCCCCGTCCCCTAACCCTAACCCTAGCCCGAACCCTAACCCTAACCCTTCCCCGAAGCCTGACCCTCACCCGTCCCCTAATCCTAACCCGTACGCTAACACTAACCCGCGCCCTCACACGCACGCTCCCCCTAAAGCGTTGCCGTACCCTCACCTGGACCCTAAACCGTCCCCTTCCCCTAACCCTAACCTTACCCCGAACCCTAACCCTAACACTTCCCCGAAGCCTGACCCTCACCCGTCCCCTAATCCTAACCCGTACGCTAACACTAACCCGTGCCCTCACACGCACGCTCCCCCTAAAGCGTTGCCGTACCCTCACCTGGACCCTAAACCGTCCCCGTCCCCTAACCCTAACCCTAGCCCGAACCCTAACCCTAACCCTTCCCCGAAGCCTGACCCTCACCCGTCCCCTAATCCTAACCCGTACGCTAACACTAACCCGCGCCCTCACACGCACGCTCCCCCTAAAGCGTTGCCGTACCCTCACCTGGACCCTAAACCGTCCCCGTCCCCTAACCCTAACCCTAGCCCGAACCCTAACCCTAACCCTTCCCCGAAGCCTGACCCTCACCCGTCCCCTAATCCTAACCCGTACGCTAACACTAACCCGCGCCCTCACACGCACGCTCCCCCTAAAGCGTTGCCGTACCCTCACCTGGACCCTAAACCGTCCCCGTCCCCTAACCCTAAACCTAGCCCGAACCCTAACCCTAACCCTTCCCCGAAGCCTGACCCTCACCCGTCCCCTAATCCTAACCCGTACGCTAACACTAACCTGCGCCCTCACACGCACGCTCCCCCTAAAGCGTTGCCGTACCCTCACCTGGACCCTAAACCGTCCCCGTCCCCTAACCCTAACCCTAGCCCGAACCCTAACCCTAACCCTTCCCCGAAGCCTGACCCTCACCCGTCCCCTAATCCTAACCCGTACGCTAACACTAACCCGCGCCCTCACACGCACGCTCCCCCTAAAGCGTTGCCGTACCCTCACCTGGACCGTAAACCGTCCCCGTCCCCTAACCCTATCCCTAGCCCGAACCCTAACCCTAACCCTTCCCCGAAGCCTGACCCTCACCCGTCCCCTAATCCTAACTCTTACGCTAACAATAACCCGCACCCTCACACGCACGCTCCCCCTAAAGCGTTGCCGTACCCTCACCTGGACCCTAAACCGTCCCCGTCCCCTAACCCTAAACCTAGCCCGAACCCTAACCCTAGCCCTTCCCCGAAGTCTGACCCTCACCCGTCCCCTAATCCTAACCCTTACGCGAACACTAACCCGCGCCCTCACACGCACGCTCCCCCTAAAGCGTTGCCGTACCCTCACCTGGACCCTAAACCGTCCCCGTCCCCTAACCCTAACCCTAGCCCGAAACCTAACCCTAACCCTTCCCCGAAGCCTGACCCTCACCCGTCCTCTAATCCTAACCCGTACGCTAACACTAACCCACGCCCTCACACGCACGCTCCCCCTAAAGCGTTGCCGTAGCCTCCCCTGGACCCTAAACCGTCCCCGTCCCCTAACCCTAACCCTAGCCCGAACCCTAACCCTAACCCTTCCCCGAAGCCTGACCCTCACCCGTCCCCTAATCCTAACCCGTACGCTAACAGTAACCCGCACCCTCACACGCACGCTCCCCCTAAAGCGTTGCGGAACCCTCCCCTGGACCCTAAACCGTCCCCGTCCCCTAACCCTAACCCTAGCCCGAACCCTAACCCTAATCATTCCCCGTAGCCTGACACTCACCCGTCCCCTAATCCTAACCCGTACGCTAACACTAACCTGCGCCCACACACGCACGCTCCCCCTAAAGCGTTGCCGTACCCTCACCTGGACCCTAAACCGTCCCCGTCCCCTAACCCTAACCCTAGCCCGAACCCTAACCCTAACCCTTCCCCGAAGCCTGACCCTCACTCGTCCCCTAATCCTAACCCGTACGCTAACACTAACCCGCGCCCTCACACGCACGCTCCCCCTAAAGCGTTGCCGTACCCTCACCTGGACCCTAAACCGTCCCCGTCCCCTAACCCTAACCCTAGCCCGAACCCTAACCCTAACCCTTCCCCGAAGCCTGACCCTCACCCGTCCCCTAATCCTAACCCGTACGCTAACACTAACCCGCGCCCTCACACGCACGCTCCCCCGAAAGCGTTGCCGTACCCTCACCTGGACCGTAAACCGTCCCCGTCCCCTACCCCTATCCCTAGCCCGAACCCTAACCCTAACCCTTCCCCGAAGCCTGACCCTCACCCGTCCCCTAATCCTAACCCGTACGCTAACACTAACCCGCGCCCTCACACGCACGCTCCCCCTAAAGCGTTGCCGTACCCTCCCCTGGACCCTAAACCGTCCCCGTCCCCTAACCCTAACCCTACCCCGAACCCTAGCCTGAACCCTAACCCTAACCCTTCCCCGAAGCCTGACCTCACCCGTCCCCTAATCCTAACCCGTACGCTAACACTAACTCGCGCCCTCGCACGCTCCCTCTAAACCGTTGTCGTACCCTCACCTGGACCGTAAACCGTCCCCGTCCCCTAACCCTAACCCTAGCCCGAACCCTAACCCTAACACTTCCCTGAAGCCTGACCCTCACCCGTCCCCTAATCCTAACCCGTACGCTAACACTAACCCGCGCCCTCACACGCACGCTCCCCCTAAAGCGTTGCCGTACCCTCACCTGGACCCTAAACCGTCCCCGTCCCCTAACCCTAACCCTAGCCCGAACCCTAACCCTAACACTTCCCCGAAGCCTGGCCCTCACCCGTCCCCTAATCCTAACCCGTACGCTAACACTAACCTGCGCCCTCACACGCAAGCTCCCCTTAAAGCGTTGCCGTACCCTCACCTGGACCCTAAACCGTCCCCGTCCCCTAACCCTAACCCTAGCCCGATCACTAACCCTAACACTTCCCCGAAGCCTGACCCTCACCCGTCCCCTAATCCTAACCCGTACGCTAACACTAACCCGCGCCCTCACACGCACGCTCCCCCTAAAGCGTTGCCGTATCCTCACCTGGACCCTAAACCGTCCCCGTCCCCTAACCCTAACCCTAGCCCGAACCCTAACCCTAACACTTCCCCGAAGCCTGACCCTCACCCGTCCCCTAATCCTAACACGTACTCTAACACTAACCCGCGCCCTCACACGCATGCTCCCCCTAAAGCGTTGCCGTACCCTCACCTGGACCCTAAACCGTCCCCGTCCCCTAACCCTAACCCTAGCCCGAACCCTAACCCTAACCCTACCCCGACGCCTGACCCTCACCCATCCCCTAATCCTAACCCGTACGCTAACACTAACCCAAGCCCTCACACGCACGCTCCCCCTAAAACGTTGCCGTACCCTCACCTGGACCCTAAACCGTCCCCGTCCCCTAACCCTAACCCTAGCCCGAACCCTAACCCTAACCCTTCCCCGAAGCCTGACCCTCACCCGTCCCCTAATCCTAACCCGTACGCTAACACTAACCCGCACCCTCACACGCACGCTCCCCCTAAAGCGTTGCCGTACCCTCACCGGGACCCTAAACCGTCCCCGTCCCCTAACCCTAACCCTAGCCCGAACCCTAACCCTAATCCTTCCCCGAAGCCTGACCCTCACCCGTCCCCTAATCCTAACCCGTACGCTAACACTAACCCGTGCCCACACACTCACGCTCCCCCTAAAGCGTTGCCGTACCCTCACCTGGACCCTAAACCGTCCCCGTCCCCTAACCCTAACCCTGGCCCGAACCCTAACCCTAACCCTTCCCCGAAGCCTGACCCTCAACTGTCCCTTAATCCTAACCCGTACGCTAACACTAACGCGCACCCTCACACGCACGCTCCACCTAAAGCGTTGCCGTACCCTCACCTGGACCCTAAACCGTCCCTGTCCCCTAACCCTAAACCTAGCCCGAACCCTAACCCTAATCCTTCCCCGAAGCCTGACCCTCACCCGTCCCCTAATCCTAACCCGTACGCTAACACTAACCCGCGCCCACACACGCACGCTCCCCCTAAAGCGTTGCCGTACCCTCACCTGGACCCTAAACCGTCCCCGTCCGCTAACCCTAACCCTAGCCCGAACCCTAACCCTAACCCTTCCCCGAAGCCTGACCCTCACCCGTCCCCTAATCCTAACCCGTACGCTAACACTAAGCCGCGCCGTCACACCCACGCTCCCCCTAAAGCGTTGCCGTACCCTCACCTGGACCCTAAACCGTCCCCGTCCCCTAACCCTAATCCTAGCCTGAACCCTAACCCTAACCCTTCCCTGAAGCGTGACCCTCACCCGTCCCCTAATCCTAACCCGTACGCTAACACTAACCCGCGCCCTCACACACACGCTCCCCCCGAAGCGTTGCCGTACCCTCACCTGGACCCTAAACCGTCCCCGTCCCCTAACCCTAACCCTAGCCCGAACCCTAACCCTAACCCTTCCCCGAAGCCTGACCGTCACCCGTCCCCTAATCCTAACCCGTACGCTCACACTAACCCGCGCCCTCACACGCACGCTCCCCCTAAAGCGTTGCCGTACCCTCACCTGGACCCTAAACCGTCCCCGTCCCCTAACCCTAACCCTAGCCCGAACCCTAAGCCTAACCCTTCCCCGAAGCCTGACCCTCACCCGTCCCCTAATCCTAACCCGTACGCTAACACTAACCCGCGCCCTCACACGCACGCTCCCCCTAAAGCGTTGCCGTACCCTCACCTGGACCCTAAACCGTCCCCGTCCCCTAACCCTAACCCTAGACCGAACCCTAACCCTAATCCTTCCCCGAAGCCTGACCCTCACCCGTCCCCTAATCCTAACCCGTACGCTAACACTAACCCGCGCCCTCACACGCACGCTCCCCCTAAAGCTTTGCCGTACCCTCACCTGGACCCTAAACCATCCCCGTCCCCTAACCCTAACCCTAGCCCGAACCCTAACCCTAACCCTTCCCCGAAGCCTGACCCTCACCCGTCCCCTAATCCTAACCCGTACGCTAACACTAACCCACGCTCTCACACGCACGCTCCCCCTAAAGCGTTGCCATACCCTCACATGGACCCTAAACCGTCCCCGTCCCCTAAACCTAACCCTAGCCCGAACCCTAACCCTAACCCTTCCCCGAAGCCTGACCCTCACCCGTCCCCTAATCCTAACCCGTACGCTAACACTAACCCGTGCCCTCACACGCACGCTCCCCCTAAAGCGTTGCCGTACCCTCACCTGGACCCTAAACCGTCCCCGTCCCCAAACCCTAACCCTAGCCCGAACCCTAACCCTAACCCTTCCCCGAAGCCTGACCCTCACCCGTCCCCTAATCCTAACCCGTACGCTCACACTAACCCGCGCCCTCACACGCACGCTCCCCCTAAAGCGTTGCCGTACCCTCACCTGGACCCTAAACCGTCCCCGTCCCCTAACCCTAACCCTAGCCCGAACCCTAACCCTAACCCTTCCCTGAAGCCTGACCCTCACCCGTCCCGTAATCCTAACCCGTACGCTAACACTAACCCGCGCCCTCACACGCACGCTCCCCCTAAAGCGTTGCCGTACCCTCACCTGGACCCTAAACCGTCCCCGTCCCCTAACCCTAACCCTAGCCCGAACCCTAACCCTAACCCTTCCCCGAAGCCTGACCCTCACCCGTCCCCTAATCCTAACCCGTACGCACACACTAACCCGCGCCCTCACACGCACGCTCCCCCTAAAGCGTTGCCGTACCCTCACCTGGACCCTAAACCGTCCCCGTGCCCTAACCCTAACCCTAGCCCGAACCCTAACCCTAACCCTTCCCCGAAGCCTGACCCTCACCCGTCCCATAATCCTAACCCTTACGCTAACACTAACCCACGCCCTCACACGCACGCTCGCCCTAAAGCGTTGCCGTACCCTCACCTGGACCCTAAACCGTCCCCGTCCCCTAACCCTAATCCGAGCCCGAACCCTAACCCTAACCCTTCCCCGAAGCCTGACCCTCACCCGTCCCCTAATGCTAACCCGTACGCTAACACTAACCCGCGCCCTCACACGCACGCTCCCCCTAAAGCGTTGCCGTACCCTCACCTGGACCCTAAACCGTCCCCGTCCCCTAACCCTAACCCTAGCCCGAACCCTAACCCTAACCCTTCCCCGAAGCCTGACCCTCACCCGTCCCCTAATGCTAACCCGTACGCTAACACTAACCCGCGCCCTCACACGCACGCTCCCCCTAAAGCGTTGCCGTACCCTCACCTGGACCCTAAACCGTCCCCGTCCCCTAACCCTAACCCTAGCCCGAACCCTAACCCTAACCCTTCCCCGAAGCCTGACCCTCACCCGTCCCCTAATCCTAACCCGTACGCTAACACTAACCCGTGCCCTCACACGCACGCTCCCCCTAAAGCGTTGCCGTACCCTCACCTGGACCCTAAACCGTCCCCGTCCCCTAACCCTAACCCTAGCCCGAACCCTAACCCTAACCCGAAGCCTGACCCTCACCCGTCCCCTAATCCTAACCTGTACGCTAACACTAACCCGCGCCCTCACACGCACGCTCCCCCTAAAGCGTTGCCATACCCTCACCTGGACCCTAAACCGTCCCCGTCCCCTAACCCTAACCCTAGCCCGAACCCTAACCCTAACCCTTCCCCGAAGCCTGACCCTCACCCGTCCCCTACTCCTAACACGTTCTCTAACACTAACCCGCGCCCTCACACGCACGCTCCCCCTAAAGCGTTGCCGTACCCTCACCTGGACCCTAAACCGTCCCCGTCCCCTAACCCTAACCCCAGCCCGAACCCTAACCCTAACCCTTCCCCGAAACCTGACCCTCACACGTCCCCTAATCCTAACCCGTACGCTAACACTAACCCGCGCCCTCACACGCACGCTCCCCCTAAAGCGTTGCCGTACCCTCACCTGGACCCTAAACCGTCCCCGTTCCCTCACCCTAACCCTAGCCCGAACCTTAAACCTAACCCTTCCCCGTAGCCTGACCCTCACCCGTCCCCTAATTCTAACCCGTACGCTAACACTAACCCACGCCCTCACACGCACGCTCCCCCTAAAGCGTTGCCGTACCCTCACCTGGACCCTAAACCGTCCCCGTCCCCTAACCCTAACCCTAGCCCGAACCCTAACCCTAACACTTCCCCGAAGCCTGACCCTCACCCGTCCCCTAATCCTAACCCGTACGCTAACACTAACCTGCGCCCTCACACGCAAGCTCCCCTTAAAGCGTTGCCGTACCCTCACCTGGACCCTAAACCGTCCCCGTCCCCTAACCCTAACCCTAGCCCGATCACTAACCCTAACCCTTCCCCGAAGCCTGACCCTCACCCGTCCCCTAATCCTAACCCGTACGCTAACACTAACCCGCGCCCTCACACGCACGCTCCCCCTAAAGCGTTGCCGTATCCTCACCTGGACCCTAAACCGTCCCCGTCCCCTAACCCTAACCCTAGCCCGAACCCTAACCGTAACACTTCCCCGAAGCCTGACCCTCACCCGTCCCCTAAACCTAACACGTACGCTAACACTAACCCGCGCCCTCAGACGCATGCTCCCCCTAAAGCGTTGCCGTACCCTCACCTGGACCCTAAACCGTCCCCGTCCCCTAACCCTAACCCTAGCCCGAACCCTAACCCTAACCCTACCCCGACGCCTGACCCTCACCCATCCCCTAATCCTAACCCGTACGCTAACACTAACCCAAGCCCTCACACGCACGCTCCCCCTAAAACGTTGCCGTACCCTCACCTGGACCCTAAACCGTCCCCGTCCCCTAACCCTAACCCTAGCCCGAACCCTAACCCTAACCCTTCCCCGAAGCCTGACCCTCACCCGTCCCCTAATCCTAACCCGTACGCTAACACTAACCCGCACCCTCACACGCACGCTCCCCCTAAAGCGTTGCCGTACCCTCACCGGGACCCTAAACCGTCCCCGTCCCCTAACCCTAACCCTAGCCCGAACCCTAACCCTAATCCTTCCCCGAAGCCTGACCCTCACCCGTCTCCTAATCCTAACCCGTACGCTAACACTAACCCGTGCCCACACACTCACGCTCCCCCTAAAGCGTTGCCGTACCCTCACCTGGACCCTAAACCGTCCCCATCCCCTAACCCTAACCCTGGCCCGAACCCTAACCCTAACCCTTCCCCGAAGCCTGACCCTCAACCGTCCCTTAATCCTAACCCGTACGCTAACACTAACGCGCACCCTCACACGCACGCTCCCCCTAAAGCGTTGCCGTACCCTCACCTGGACCCTAAACCGTCCCTGTCCCCTAACCCTAAACCTAGCCCGAACCCTAACCCTAATCCTTCCCCGAAGCCTGACCCTCACCCGTCCCCTAATCCTAACCCGTACGCTAACACTAACCCGCGCCCACACACGCACGCTCCCCCTAAAGCGTTGCCTTACCCTCACCTGGACCCTAAACCGTCCCCGTCCGCTAACCCTAACCCTAGCCCGAACCCTAACCCTAACCCTTCCCCGAAGCCTGACCCTCACCCGTCCCCTAATCCTAACCCGTACGCTAACACTAAGCCGCGCCGTCACACCCACGCTCCCCCTAAAGCGTTGCCGTACCCTCACCTGGACCCTAAACCGTCCCCGTCCCCTAACCCTAATCCTAGCCTGAACCCTAACCCTAACCCTTCCATGAAGCGTGACCCTCACCCGTCCCCTAATCCTAACCCGTACGCTAACACTAACCCGCGCCCTCACACACACGCTCCCCCCGAAGCGTTGCCGTACCCTCACCTGGACCCTAAACCGTCCCCGTCCCCTAACCCTAACCCTAGCCCGAACCCTAACCCTAACCCTTCCCCGAAGCCTGACCGTCACCCGTCCCCTAATCCTAACCCGTACGCTCACACTAACCCGCGCCCTCACACGCACGCTCCCCCTAAAGCGTTGCCGTACCCTCACCTGGACCCTAAACCGTCCCCGTCCCCTAACCCTAACCCTAGCCCGAACCCTAACCCTAACCCTTCCCCGAAGCCTGACCCTCACCCGTCCCCTAATCCTAACCCGTACGCTAACACTAACCCGCGCCCTCACACGCACGCTCCCCCTAAAGCTTTGCCGTACCCTCACCTGGACCCTAAACCATCCCCGTCCCCTAACCCTAACCCTAGCCCGAACCCTAACCCTAACCCTTCCCCGAAGCCTGACCCTCACCCGTCCCATAATCCTAACCCGTACGCTAACACTAACCCACGCTCTCACACGCACGCTCCCCCTAAAGCGTTGCCATACCCTCACCTGGAACCTAAACCGTCCCCGTCCCCTAAACCTAACCCTAG